>NW_026693558.1:3305000-3322095 GCF_021218885.2 Marmota monax
CCATCAACCATTAGCTGGTTGACATCCCAATGACAGGGATGGTATTTATCTTGCTTAGCAGAGTTTTAGTTCATTGCAGGTGTGCTATCCTTATATTTGTGTAAATATGCAATTGGTAGGTAACATAATATTAAATAAAAGAAGTTGAATGAGAGAAATATGAAAAAGCTAAGATGGAAACAGCTTAGTTCATGAACAGAAGAGGAAAATAAGAGAGAGAGAGAGAGAGAGAGAGAGAGAGAGAGAGAGAGAGAGAGAGAGAGAAATCTGAGTTGAATCCCATGCTTCTAGTTTGGATAATTGATACAAATTATGACTAAAGTGTGGGGTGAGATTATGACTTAAATTCAAATGATGTAATAATTAATTGGATTATAGCTCATTGGATTAAGTTTTGTTTTTTTAAAGATTTATTCACATTTTAATCTCATTCTAGTGTGTTTTCAAAAATTTTAATCTAGAATATTGCTGTAGATTAACACATATAATTTGGGTTGATTCTACTTAGTTTCAGGTTCAGAAGACTATTTCTCTCTATTTTGTACTCAGATTTCTGGCATTTATTTAATATCAATACAAGAATTGTTATTCTTTTGGAGTTACAATGATTTTTAATTTTCTAATCATGAAATTAAAGACTTGGAGAAGTTGAAGCATAGCTTATCTTTGCCGTGAGACCTACTTTTGGTTCTGGTTTGTGGTTAGATGTGAAATAAAAATAGAAATAGAAAGCAAATCTATAATTATGTTGAAGCTTAAACCTCCAAATATGTAAAACCTTCATGTCAGTTAAAGGAAAATCTCTAAAAGCAGCAGAAAAGTTTTTGACATCAAAACTGTCATGCAATTATCTTATCATTTATTCCTTGTATTTAAATAAAGTTTTATCTATTCCTTTCTAGTCACACACAGAGAAAAGGAAAAAGACAAAGAAAAAACAAAAGAAAAGGAAAAACCTGAAAAGAAAGGTATGCAGACATTCTTTTTTGCTGTTGTTAACATTAAACCTTTTTATTTTGAATTCCCTTTCTTACATTCAAATTTTAGCTGACCTTGCATTTCTTCTTTTTCAATTTATATTATGATTATTTCCTTGGAACAGATTCTGAAGGGATGAATTTCTGGATTGAAAGGGACTAAGTCCCTAATGCTCTTCAATTCCCCATACCACTTGACGTTTCAGAAATGCCATGTCAAACCCCCCAACCCCAGCCAGCAGTTTTTAAGCTGCATTAGCCAGCAGTGAGAATATTTTCCCAGAAAATACTTATCAATTTTATAGATAAGACAGTAGATCCTATATTTTAATGATATTAATATATTTTTATTACTATTAGACTGTACTTTTTTTGTTAGTTTTTATTTATTTATTTAGAATAGATAATCCGCACAACATGTCTGCTTGGCACATAAACTTGCTCTGTGAAAACCTTCCCTCACCCCTGCCATCCCACTTCCCATTCCATCCCACCCCAAGTTCTCACCATAAACTACATGTGTGAGTTTAAGCCTTTTACAGCTTTAGTACATAAAATGTGTAATTTATAATGTGATTATATAAATATATGGTATAATACTATAATAATAGTACTATAATATTTTACTAGTATATTATTAATAATATATATTATTGCTTCTCCCTGTTTCTATACAAAATCTGACATATCCTATGTTATGACTTTTAAAAATATATCCTAGAAATTTTTTCAGACCCATAAATAAATATTTGCCCTATTCTTTTTTAAAAACCCACATAGTATTTAAATGCCAATGTTGTCTTCCACCCTCTCTTAGGGCTGATTGCTACTAATAGGCTGAATAATTTAAATATAACTTTTAGTGGTGTATATTTCCTTTTGTAAATGTTCACAATCATTGCCCACTTTTCCTAGTGGTGTGATTTTGGCATATAGATCTCTTAGTTCATAACTTTTTTCAAATATGTTTCTGCTAGTTTTGCAGTCAATCTTAGGTTTTCTATCCATGAGAACATACATATTGAATGTATTAGTGTGTGTATTTAGATTGCTGGACTTTCATGCCACTAGATATGTTGATATTTTCTTGTGTTTTTTCTGCTTTTGAACCTTCATCAAAGATTAATTTGAGGGACAGGGGCTGTGGCTCAGTGGTAGTACACTTGCTTGGCATTTGGTTTGATCCTCAGAACTGCATATAAATTAAAAAAAAAAAAGGTCTAGCAACAACTAAAAAAAATAAAATAGATTAATTTGATAACTACTATTTTCCTTAGATTTAAAGAATGTTCCATATTTTACATTTGACTTGAATTCATTAAAATTCCATTCGAATGTGCAATATGAAGTAAGATTCTAATTTATTTTTGTTTTTGTTTTAAATAGGATCATGTCTAGGATATTTCAGCTCATTTATGTATCCACAGTATGCATATCCTGCTTAGTTTTCTTGTGTTTCGAACCATTCCATTTAGGTGGAATATGGGAGAATACTTACGACATTTAAATAATATCCATTGAAACATGCTTCAATATTACTCATTGTATGTGTATACTTGAATATTTGAATTCAATATTTATCCTTTTATTAATGTTTACTTAGTGATAATTTCCATCAATTTCAATATAGCCATCTTCTTTCTCTGTTCTCGAAACAGATGTCAATTTCTTATCTACTGGTGAGTTACACAGAATTATGAGCACCAGACTTTATGTACTCTGGCTAAATGAAATAAACTGGTATTTCTTATGTGTTTTTTTTCAACCTTCACAGTAGCTAAATTTTTTTGTTGTTGTTAAAATAATGAAGATTTTTGACATTTAAATTATAAATATTATATGAAATGTATCTAAATTGAAAATAAATAAAATGTTGTGTTGTATTCTTTTATTTATTGTATCCCTTTAAATGGATATTTGTGTTTCTGTTTTTTTTTTTTTTTTTTTTTTTTTTTTGGTGCCAGGTATTGAACTCAGGGGCATTCAACCACTAAGCCACACCACAGCTCTAGTTTGTATTTTATTTAGAGACAGGGTCTCACTGAGTTGCTAAGTGCCTTGCCATTGGTGAGGCGGGCTTTGAACTTGGGATACTCCTACCTCAGCCTCCTGAGCCACTGGGATTACAGGTACTTGCCACCATGCCCACCTTGGTATTTGTGTTTTATGAGATATTCTAATGTAAACCTTGATCTTGCGTGGATTATACCCTGTGCATCCTATCATAGTGTTCCTTTTGCTAACATTGTCCACTCTGGAACCCATAACCCCAAATGTAGCCTAGGTGGCTATTGGGCACGCTGAATCCCTGGAGAAGGCCCCTGCTCTTTCAGGAGCTGTGTATTCTGTCAGGGTCACTTGGTCATCAACTGGACAGTGCTTTAAACTTTCTATAAGGCTAGCATGGTTTCTCTAAGATTTGGGGATAACTATTAATAGAGGGAATCTTAGTCTGTTTTCTGCTGCTATAAAATATACTACAGATTGGGCTGGGTATGGTGGTATAAGGCTGTAACCCCTGTAACTTTGGAGGCTAATGCAGAAGAATCAGAAGTTTGAGATCAGCCTAAGTAATTTAGCAAGGGCCTAATCAATTTAGTGATACCTTGTCTGAAAATAAAATAAAATAGAAAGGACTGGGATGTAATTCAGTGGTAAAGGTCTCCTGGGCTCAATTCAAATAAAAAGCTTGTGGTGAAGCCCTTCCTGATATATTATCACATTGTGGAAGGCAAGGAGAGAGTCAAGAAAGTCAAACTCTCTAACAACTCATTCTCTTAAGTAAGAACTCACTCACTCTAATGAGAACAGCTTAATCTGTTCCTGAGACTGGACCGCCCATGACCCAAACACCTCCTATTAAGCCCCACCTCCATTTTTTTTTTTAAGTAAAGCTGATGTATATTACTGTTCTTATATAGATGGAGAAATGTTTGAGGCTTTAATTTGACTTCTTCCTTAAACCAGCTGTTTAATTAAATCTTGTATTTTGTCTCTTAATATTTTAGAATTTACCTAAGTCCTATTTTTATACTTCAGAAAACAGTGTATAAATTCTGAGAACTATATAATATTTAGAGCAAACAACAAAACACTCAGTTTAATATATTTGAACTATAAAAAATATGCTAAACATGCTATTGTACTTCTCAGATAACCTTTACTTAAACTATTGAGATACACAAGATTTCATCAGTGTATCTAAATAAAAAGCCAAGTTAAAACACATTTATATTGATTTGTTAATTAGCTAAATAAGTAAGGAGAAAATATCTCAGGTATCATGTGGAATAATGATCAATTAATATACTTTATCAATAATCCTTTTTTGAATTACTCTTCATACTACTGTTGGTTCTCAACTAAAGTTTTCCCCTCTAGGGAATATTTGGAAAACTTTTGTTGTCAAAATGACATTGGACTGGAGGGCATTTGGGAAGCAGGTACCAGAGAGGCTAAACATTTTTTTTTTCAAAGCATAAGACAGTCTCCTACTGTGAGGAATTGTTCTTCCCAAATGTCAGTTGTGCCCCTGTTGAGAAAACACTGAGCTTAATCACATCTTTAGTCCTGATTTAAATACTTCTTGCTATTAATCCTAAATAGAGTTTTTATTCCTGACATGAGATACGTTTTTCAACAAATCCCTATAAAATTGCTCCTTCTTTTTTTTTTTCCTTCCCTGAAAGCTTTATCTTCTAGGAATAATGACTTAAAAAAGGAAGGGAGGATCTAGGTTTCAAAATGCTTTCTAAATCAATGTTAAGTTTTACATTGAATTCTATGAAGTTATTATTACACTTGTAACTTTTTTCCTGAATTAGATTCATCAATGTCATAAATCTTCAAAGCAGTCCATGATTTTGATGGTTACAAAATGAAGGGCAAGGAAAAACTTGGTTTTGAAATCTATTAAAGTATATACTAATGTAAAATTTTTCTATTTAAGCAACTCACAAGGAAAAAACTGAGAAGAAAGAAAAGCCAGAGACAAAGGCAGGAGCAAAAGGTAAAATTTCCTTTATTATTTCCACAACTGACTACTTTTTACTTTAAAAGATTATATTTTAGGCAATAGAGAATCAGATGTTTGTTACCATTCAGAATTTCATTTGCATTTACATAAGTATGAACCTTATATTTAAAATTTACTATCTAAAGAATAATAAAAAACTGACTGTGATAAATGATCATCTTAAATAGGAGAGGAAAATGAAGAGCTTCATCATACTTGATTGGGAGAATTTTGTTCCATGACTTTTCCCCTTTGGTGTCATTCCCATCAAGATGTTACATGACATGGCCAACTGAATTTTGCAGGAGTAGGGAAGTTTGATCTGAAACAGGGAGATTATCCTGGATTATACAGGTGGGCTCAAAATGCTATTGCAAAGTATTCAGATGCAGAGAGATTTAGCAACAGAAGCAGAGAGATTTGAAGTGTGAGGACTTGCCCTCCTTAGCCACATGGAAAACGTAAGAAATGTTCTTTCCCAGAGACTAAGAAACGACTCTGTTGATAGTTTGATTTTAGACTTGTGAACCAATTTTAGACTTGTGAACCATAAACAAGGAACCCAATTGAGCCATAGTGAGCCAACATTTTAAAATCATGTAAACTCCGGTATAATAAATGTGTATTGTTTTAAGCAACTGTTTGTGATAATTTGTTACTTTGGCAATAAGAAAATAACACCTGGTTTGTAGTTTTTGACAAGTATTACATCTTGTGATCGATTTCAGGAAATTCAAACTCAGAGTTTCATTTTTTTATGCACATAACTTCATTATTATGTTAAGACTTTGAACACTAAAAGTATCTTGATAATATACCCCTACAAATCAATTAGAATATCGCTATAATATTATTATTTCCACAACTGAATACTGATTTTTTGAGTAAACTGATCTATTCTAAATTTAGTTACCAATTATTTTGTGTTAGAAAAATATAAATATGAACTGGAAGTTAAACCTTATCCCTTAAATTTAATTGTCTTCCTTGTATTTTAAAATAAAAGTTGTAATCAGTATATTTTAGAAATTATAATCTATTATGTTCAAGAATCTAATCATTTAGGAGAAAGAATCTATTTTCAACATTCAGTTTGTTAATTCAAAAATTTTAAATATTAGACCATTTAGGGGAAATATATTTTAAAATAATTATTTTCTGTAAGCTAAGCTGATATTTTATTGAAGCTAAAATGTATGGGTTATAAAATGAGACTGCTTTTTAAAAAAGTAGCATGAATTTAGTCTCTATATTAAATTTATAGCTAAGTAAATACATTTTAATTTTATTTGGCTCTCTTCCACAGATGTGAGTGAAAATGAATTACATATATGTGTGTGTGTGTGTGTGTGTGTGTGTGAAATATAAATGCTAGTAGAGATTTTAGTGATTTTCCAAATTAATTACTGAGTTTAATAGATGAAAAAATAATTAACCCCTAGAAAGACAAAACAATTTGGTCAGGTCATATTGCTAGTATATAATTGGATTAAGTCAGAAACCCAGGTGACCTACAGGTAAATCAAGTATTCTTTCCAAAGATAATTAAATAAATCTTTTCAATAAGTATGTGTTGAATGCTGTATTTGTTATTTATTGTTGTGTAAAACATGACCACAAACGTTGAGGCTGTGGGTCCAATACCTGGGCATGGACTAGTTCAGTACTTTCCTTCACAATCTGTTCAAAACTAAAAACAAGTTATAAACCAGGGCTGAAGTATCATTTGAAAGTTCACTTGGACAAAGATCATTTCCAAGTTCATTTATAGGGCATTGGCAAATTCAGTTCTCATAGCTATTTGAATGAAGGCCTCAGCTTTTTGCTGCTTGTTGGCCAGAGGTACCCTTAATTCCTTGTTGCAGGAGTATGAGTGATATGATAGCTGACTTCATTAGACCTAGCAAGAGAAAGAATCTGCATGAAGATATCACAATTTCATGTTGACTAATCATGCAAGTCTCATTCATCCACTTTGGCAGTGTACTATTGGTTAGCATATTTCTAGGTCAAATTGTATTCACAGGGAGCAGACTATGCAAGGGTACAAAAGGCAGGAATCTTTGGGCACCATCCTGAGTCAGCCTGCTACAAATGCTTTCAATTTACATACATTCTTCTGGAGAAGATAGATGCAAACTATAAAACACACACACACACACACACACACACATATACACACATGCACACAAAAATTTATTTTCATTTTATATGTCTATGTTGTTTTAGGAACAGGAAACATATAGGAAATGTTCTTTGTAGGTATTGTGATATCTAGGAAAAGAGAATAGTATTTAATAGGTCTAAACTGTAGTATGTAACATTTAAATCAGACATAAATATAAACTTGAAAGTGAGTCTCCTTAGAAAGAGCTTTTATTCCCAGAGGCACTTTTATTGAACACAGTATTTCTAGCTCTGTTTCAACCACAGTCTGTCCAAGGACAGCAACTAAATAGCCCACCTCAGAACTTTCACAGTGGGTATTTCATTGTCTACCCTGGAACAGATGTAGGGTCCTGTATCAGAACTAGCCTACACCTGTAGTTCATTAAAAATTATAAAGAGGAAAGACGAAGAAGACAATGATGGAATCAGAAGGTGAATGAATGAGCCAAGTTTGAAACAGACTATTTTAACTGGCCTGGAAATAGCAGGTCTTAAGATGTCTGTGTTTGATGAAGTGGGGGAGGCTACTGCTGTTGTGACCATGTTCAGGAAGACTGTATTACTTTAGCTGGGTCTGTGTATATTTATATCTGCTCCCATATGTCTTAAGATATATTTTTGTATCATTTTCACAGGATAATATTTATAACTTTATGCCAGTTAGTGTTCTTAGGAAATTGGTTAGACATTCTGGTTTTACTGCTATTTTTCCTGACTCATTTGGTTGTACCATCTTTACCAAATGGCTTTTGTTTCTTGGATTTCTCATATGTAGAATTAGTACAATGTAGTACCTCCTGTATATATTAAATTCTGGGTAAATTAAAAGGAAGTTTCAAAGAGCTCTAATAATGTAACATATGTATTTTCAACATTAGGAATTTATGTACTTATTTTGCAGTGTTCAATTTTTGTTGTTGTGTTATTGTTGTTCATTATCTTGCTTGTTTCCACAGCATTATTAGAGGAACAGGCAGCTACAATGATGATTTATTTTAAATGCAGGAAAACTGAGGCATAGAGAAGTCAAGCAATTTGTAGTTACTTAATGAATGAGAGATGGAATTAGGTATTTTCTAACTCCAAAAAATAGGTAGAACCATAGTATGTTTATTAGATAACATATTTCTCTACTTTGGCATGAGACAGACATTTTATTCTTATAAAATTATAAATGGGCAATGCTACATGCAAAATTATATCAAATATGCAGATGTCATTCTTTTGATTAAACTATTTTGTTTTGTATTTGACAAATGTCATGAATTAATTATCTACCTAACTAAAATGAGGTTATTTAAATACAACATGGATACACACACACACACATAAATTATATATATATATATATATATATATATATATATATATATATATATATATATATTTGCTTTATCAATCCTGAATGAATGTCTCTTAAATTCTTTTTGTTAAAATGAGGGAAAGTACTTTGTCATAAAATTTAAGAATATTGATTCCGTTTGATCAAAACAAGTAGAAATTTGATATTGCTTTAGTTTCACAATATTTTTCTCATTATATTCACCTCATTATGGAGTTCTCATTTTTTCTATTGAAGACAAAGTTATCTATTTCAAAGATGAGAGTCTCTGATAAATTTCTAAAATAGGTAGGGAAAATTTTACCATGTGTATACTTAAAATCAATGATTATAATAATCCTGTTTCTAAGAAAATTGTCTCTGTATAAAGTTTTATGAAATTACAAATAGATATAAATTTAACATTTTTAATTGTATAGTGTAAAGCCAATCTTAAATTTGTGTAAGTCTACAAAGGATCAGGTACATATCATACAGAATAGCCAAAAATAACAATTTCACATAACAAAGCATAAACCAAAAATCAGTTAACAAGTTTTCCAAGATTTAATACATTTATTCTAAACATTTCTATTTACATATTTAATCTATCACTGTTATATATATATATGACCTGAATATAATGAAATATTTACTCCATCAGTTAAGCATACATTTATTCTGTTTTTGGGTTTTTTTTTTTCTGAAAAAAGCACTGTACTAGACATAATGGTGATACAAAGTTGAATAATGGAGTTCCTATTTGAAGTTGCTTATAAGTGTGGTAAGGGACACAGATAAGTGAACAATCATCTGTAATTCAAAATACACAATAGGAAATAAAATGCTTTAATAAAAATTCAGGTCAATGAAATATCAGGGGAAGAAATGATTAAATTCAATATCAAAGCCAATTTTTTACATGTGAATTGAATGTGGTGAAATTTTGATATATAGAATATGTGGAAAATATACACTGCAGTTTGACAATGTTAGCATGGGAAAAAACATAATGCATTCAAGAAAATTGAAGTTGAATGGTGGAAGAAAAGAAACTTTTGGAGAGGAGCTATGAAAAGACAAACAATGAAAACAAATATCTCAGGGTTTTAAACACTGCATTAAATATTTCTTTAGAAAATAATATTACTGTGCTGGTAAAGATTCATCAAATATCTATGAGCTCAGACCAATACAGATTCTCTGGAAGGGCTTTTTGAGTTGTGTAAATTTGGCTGTTGGCCATACCAGGGGAAATTTCGCTCCAGACAGACCCTAATAAACATTTCAGTGTGGGTTTCTAGAACAGTGTTGATTCAAGTCATCCACAGAAAGCAGATTTTTTTTTCTCAGTCACGATATGTATGAATTTGCTATAGGAAAAAGCAAAAAGCAAGCAAAGGATATTTAGAAATGGTTCATAGAATGTAGAAGAAAATCCCAAGTATAGTCACAGAACCCACAAAGAGTTTGGAATCTTGAAACTTATGAAGTGAGTGGGTAATATTTGTATGAGAAATTTATGGTAAAATAATTTTGGATAATATATATAGCATAATTTTCCTCCTTGGAGAGTCTCAGTATAACATACCTTTGAGGGACTCCATAGCAAGAAACTGGTTTTGCTGTTTCCAAAATGATTTTGTCAGAAGAAAAATCTCTGATCTTAAATGTAGCTTAGTCTCTCTTGATTACATAAAATATAGCATTTTAAATTAAAAAAGAGTTGCATTTTGCAGATGAGCTATAAGTTTAAGATACCCCTTCATACATTGCATTAAATTTTGATAACAATCACAAATATTTATGTCAAAATTACAGTTTCCTGTTCCTTTTTTTTCCTTTCCTCTTTCTTCTAAAGATTATGTTTAAGTAGCAATTACAGAAGAAATATTCTGTTGGTAAGTTTAAAAAGTAATAATCTAATGTTTCTTAACTGTAAACAGAAGAAAAGAAGGCTAAGTCTAAAGAAAAGACTGATGAAAAGACTAAAAAGGAAGCAAAAGGTGGGAAACCAGAGAAAATGAAGCAAACAGCTGCAAAAGTAAAAGAAGTACAGAAACCATCACCGAAAACCAAAGAGAAGGATAAAGAAAAGGAGGACAAAGAGGCACTGTCCAAACATGAGCAGCAAGGTAAACATTCAGAGGAGGAAGCAGCCCGAGGCTCTAAGAGGATATTGGGCAAGAAGCAGATGCAGTAAAATTAACCTGACAAAGATCAAAATCAGACTCCAAACAGGGGTAACAGACCCATACATGTAAATATACTGGAAAAGAAATATAATAAAATGGGAATTAATATTTATTTATAGAAATATAAAATGAGTTCAAACATATCTAAGGTTGCATTTTGAAGTATTTTAAAGTGGTTTTTGAATTAGAGTCTGGAGTTACTTAAATGTTGGGAGTAAATGTTGAATTCTTGAGATGTAGAATTTCTATTAAGAGACAGAATAACAATTGAACAATTTTGTGTGTCATACTTAAGAGAAAAGCACTCCAGAAAAAAAAATGATAGCAATTCCAAAGATTTGTTAAGGAGTCTATGAACAAATTATAAATAATAAATACTATTAAAACTATTTGTACATTCTCACGGTTTCTGAAAGCACACACAATTTAGAATATGATCAAATTATAAAATTCATTGAATTTAATAGGCAACAAAGTTGTAGAAAAAAGAACTCTCGGCATTTTTTGCCAGTTTCCAGTGACTAAATTGATGATTTTGGAAAGCTCTACAGCTGACAGGTGACTGATTCTCTTCAATAAGAGTGATGTCAAACTTATACCCTCACTTCAGAAATGGTATAGCATTTAAATGGAGGTGGAAAAGACAACTGAAGTTCTTTATGGAAGGGTTCTAAGTAAACATAAAGCGGTGGGTGAAGTGTTTAGAGGGCTACTAAGGGCCTTTGGGCTTTGTTGAATCTTTCCTTCTCTAAGTCCATTCTTAGGTCAAGGTCACTACACACTCTGAGACTCCATGACTAGAATGTGGGACCTAACCTATTTCTGTAAAGGATGTGTCCTACAGAGGGTGCAAAATAAAATTTTCTTTTACTCTGGTAGCAATTGAATAATTTCATGTGAGAGTTAAAATCAAGGAATTGGATACTCTGAGACTTTTATGTTTTTTAAAAAATCTTAACATCTAATTTCTGATTAAGCTTTCGGACAGAAAAATGACAATAATTTTCCTCATTATAGTTAACATGATCTGAAATATGCAGTATACTTTTGTATTTTATCTACTTTTGTAATTTTATCTTCCCCAAATTGACAATATTGGTAAACTTCAGTGTAAAAGTAATATTTGTAAACTTTGATTTATAGGATGAAAGGTACATATTTTAAAATATATATTTTAAAAAAGAAGAAGGAAGAAAGATCTTTTTTTCTTTTTGTGATCAAAAAACTTTAAGAAATTTTCACTTATTTTGAAGTAATATTTTAATATAGGATTTAATTAAAACTTTGGAACCTTAAATCTTTCTTTCATTTTTAAGATGATTATATTACCCTGAAAAATTAAAAATATTAGTTATCATCTCTTTTTAAATTATTTCATTTATGCAATATTTGGGATAGAAAATAAATGTAATAAATGAAGAAAAATATTTTAATGGGATATTGTATTATGATAGAATACAAAAGTTAATCTTCTGATTCACTAATATGTTTATTTATATCTTAAAATATTTTGCATTTTAGATCATCCTTTTCCAACATGAAACTAGTTAAAACATGCAAGTTTATCTTAAGTTTATAAAGATGTATGCCAGTTATTTTTAGGAATGTCAAAATACTTATCCAGTAAGTAGGAATATGAACATGTTTTGGGATGGTCATTTTTAGTATCTTTGGTGGCTTTGAGACTATATTTTACTGATAAGGACATAACACTAGGACATTTCAAATAATATTTATTTTCAAGTTACAAATACTATATTTTATTCCTATCAGGAACAGATTTATTTAAGATAACATTATATTATTATTCCATTTTCATTTTGCTCTTTTCATTTCTACATTAAGAGCTATTTATCTTTTAAAAGGATGCTCAAATATCACACAGAGGTAGACACAAGTACACAAATAAGATTTCTTCAGCTAAACAAATGCATTTGCTAAATTTCCTATTGAGAATAGCTATCATTAATTAAATAAAGGTAGTATTAGGTAAGTAATCAAAATTTAACCTATAATGGTTGGTCAGACACATAAATATGTTAACTTTTATTTCTACACTTAAGACTTAAGAGCATTTGTTTATTTAAAAACCTAATCACATAATAGTTTTAATTAAATAAGGTAAAGTTGTTGTTTAAAATACAAATGCATGAGTTTATTTTTATTTTGAAGTTATTGTATTGTTGACAGTAAAATTAAACTAGTTCTTCTTTGGTCAAGAAAATATTTATTTGCTTAGCTTAAGTTAGATGTAATGAATTTAAGATATTCTTTTCATTAAGATATCTAAATAGTTCCTTTTAAATAAATTGTTTTTGCAGATCTTTTACTACTTGGAAACCTACACAGGACACAAAATTATTGGAAATTATTTGATTACATAGTATATACGTAAATATATTAAATGTGGTTACTTTTAATATTTCATACATAAACAATGCATTTATACTTAAAGCACTGAGAATAAGATTCATATGTATGTACATGGCTACTAGAAACTGAAACACAACTTTTATATTTCATAATTCAGTTTTTATGGACCAATTTAAATCAATTTATTGGGTGGTAAGAAGTGTTGCCAAAATGGCATATTGCTTCTTAGTCTCTGGTGAGTCTGTGGGGAAGCGAAAAAAAGAAACAAAACAATCTCCCAGATCCTATGTATTTTGCTTATTTTTTTTCTTTCTTTTCCAACAATTATTTAAATATCTGTAGCAGTCAGAGAAAGTAGAGCTAATGAGAATCTGCCATAGAACACTGGACTGCACGTACCCCATCCTCATTAAAGATTATTTTTAAGAATCCCTTCTGATGACATTTTGCACCCAGAATTCATTTTCCCTCAGCTGCCACTCCACAGGGAACACTGACAAGGCAGCAGCAGCTGAATGACGTCCATCATTGCTCCCTGAGGACCGCAAAGGGGAGAGACGGACAGCATGGATTATTCCTAGAAGGATGCTATTTGAGAAAAATTACTTTGAAGTGGTGACCAAATATGAAGTTAACTTATGTAAATTATTATCCCATAACTATGAGAGTTACAATGACAAGACAACTCAGATTTTTCTTTAGGAAAAAATTCCTGCTACATAGTTTGACTTGGGTTTAAAGAAACATTTCTGTAAAATGAATCTTTTAGAATTAGGAATTTTCTTTTGCTCTGTCCTAAGGCAGGTGAAACAGACATACTTAGAACTGCCTAATACATACCTTCAAAGAATTGTTATATATCTTGATCTGAGGACAGAGAGAAATATACAAAATATTACAAAATTCTTAATGTAAAATATTTTAAAAATAGTGATGCCATTAGAATATAAGATCACAGCCTTGCTTATAAAGAACTAAAACGTTTTAAATGTTATTATTCAAATAATTTTCTAGATGAAAAAGAAAGTTCCTTGAACTAATAGAGAATTTTCTTTTCAAATTAGAAACTCATTGAACTATTGATGCATTAATTAAAAGAATGATCTTTGGAACCACACATTATTGGTATGATAAAAAATAAACATAGCACTTTGGTAATATTCATACCAGGTTAAAAAGTTTTGATATACTCTCAATATTAAATTGATGAGGAAACTTTGAACTGTGGTTTTATTAATTCAGTACACTGTTCAACATTTTATGTGTATAGCTAGCCCATCATCCCTTGGGACAGAGAACAATATTTCATTTTGGAGCATCATACAAATCCTTCAAATTACAAATAGTCCCTACATTCTAAACTTCAGACTACATTCTAACAAAAAGTCTCTTTTGCTGTCCTAGGAGGCTGTAGTGTCATTAATGATCACTGAGTAAAAACACAATTGAATGGTTTTAGATTGGGGATTCTGCATATATGATCTATCTGATTAGACGCATCAGGGGAGTTTGATAAAAATGCATCATCCTAGGGTCCAGACCCACAGCACAAGTTTTGAAATGATGTGTCCCACAAGAAATTCCCTTGTCTTTTTGATGAGTAAACTGCCAACAGAGAACTACTTCTAAAAGAAATCTAAAGGCATAATCACTTCAGATAGTGAAACAAAAGGGAAAGACTGACAATGTCACATTTAACTAATTCTAATTTTCCATTAAAGGAAAATGCATTTTTTTTTTTTGGTCTTGTCTTAGTGCAGACTTACCCATTCAGCAAGAAAATCTTGTGTTCAGAAAAGAGAAGCTACCATCTGCTTCAACCTTACTTTTTTTTTTTTTTTTTTTTTTTTCCATATGAGGTTCCCAGGTCCTGGCATCTGAAATTTTTGTTACTGCAGCTTCATCAAAGAGTAGATAGATTCATGGACTGATCTGAGAATTAGCCTTTTTCCCACTCCTGAGTCTCCTGTGGGAAAATGTGCTCTCATTTCAACAATAAAAATACATACAACATTTTGAAATTATATGAGTTTTGGCTTAACATATTTAGGTATTAATGAACACGATTGTATTTTAGATCTACCACATAGCATTTACGTTTTGAAAGACCTGGGAGAGTTTCATAATAAAACTCATTAAAAATATTAACACTCTAAAGATTGAAGTTTTAAAAAATCCTTCAATGTATATTAATAGAATAACAAATTTTGTTGTTTCATGTTTGATACGCATAATGTGAAACAATTAAAAATATGTCATGTTGTATAAAGCCAATAAACTTACTTGGTCCCAAAGCTGCCTTTGGATTTGGTCAATTAATAAGATCTCTATTCTAAGAAAACTAAAATGTAAATCATTGCATAGAAGATTCATTTCATAATATTCAAGATTTAGAGAATCTCTGGTAAAACTTACAGATTCTAATGAGAATCTTCATCAATGGAAACTTGGAATGACCTTAGGAGAATTTAAAGTTGTGTGAAAATATGAAATAGTTTAGAGAGAAAAGAAAAAAAAAACACTCTTGAAATTATTTTAAGATGTTTGTCCCAAATGTTCACCACTTACTGTCTTTTGATCCTTTTTTCCATAGGTCATAGACTAGTCAAGATCATAAAATGGTCTTATGAAAATTACTCAATTAATTATCTTAACAGTGGTATCATTTGGCACTGTTAGTCTGTTCTTGATTTCTTCTAATTAAAGAACATTGTCATGGAAAGTAGTTTCAAAGGGGTTCGCCCTACTGCAGGCCTTTTGACAAAATATTCTGCAGCTTCATTTAGGATCTGGGAGAGAATATTTGGTAAAACATTCCAAATTGGAACCAATTTTCTTTTGTAAAATTTCTGCTTCATCATCCTAAGTCTACAAAAGGACAAATGAGAATGAGTGCTTTAATGTGATGACTTTGTAGCAAATTTGATGAAAAAGGCTTTCATTTTTAAAAACAACCACTATAATATTATCTCTGTTTCAAAATTTAAGGTATTTTTTTGTATGACTAAATGGAGCATTATGTTCATTATGCCTTTTCCCTCCTGCATGTCCATGAATACAAATTATTTCTTTGCAGAAAATATGTAGTAACCAAAATTGAATTGTGCTATTTTGTTTTGTTAAACCATTTCTCCATTGAAAAAAGAAGGATTTTGATGACATTTTCTCATTTTTTTTCTTTCTACTCTGTCAGATCAGTATGCATTCTGTCGATATATGATTGACATGTTTGTCCATGGGGACTTAAAACCAGGTATTCCAAACAATTCTTGTGCTTGTCTGTTTTAATAGTCTTTGTTTCTAAGATTTTTGGCTTTTTAATGTACTAAACTGTATTTTCCTTTTTAAAAAATGCATAATGCATGTGTAGATCTAGAATAAAGCCAATAAAAAGCAAAAGTAATAAGTGGCATTAGGGCCTTTAATTTTACTTTCAATCACTGCATGGCCTATTGCAAATATAGTCAGCTGAAAGCTAAAAACATGCTAATATCTTCATATTGAAGTATGCTAATATCTTTAATAATATCTTGGAGTGAAGCGATGAATTATCTTTTTAAAATTCCTTGTAAACAGAAGAAAAAATGTATGACAATGAAAATATCATTCTTTTCTTAGAAGTGAACATTCTTTTCCTAGAAATGAACAGAATTCATATTAAAATGCATCACAGTTCAAATATGAAATCCCCTAAAACAAACTTGAGATTTTCTCCCCACATATGAACTTTGGCCATTCCATAAAAATTTTAATGGAGATAGTCAAGTCTGGAGTTAATAGTCAACATAATGGAGAAAACTTTTAGTTAAAGCAATGTACATTAATCTCTCATACCTTTAATTCTTGCCCAGAGTTTAATGAGGTATTCTTTACTAATACCATAATTAAAAATAAGCAACTTATTGCTTGCACTATGGTTTTTGCAGAAATAAAAACTGGTGAAACATGTTCATATTCGGGAAAACATTTCTAAGAAGATATTGTTAAAGAAGGAGATAATTTATATTAAAATAACTGAAGCTGTTTGTTTAAAGCAAACACATTT
>NW_026693559.1:0-47247 GCF_021218885.2 Marmota monax
AGATATGGGATAACATTAAAAAAACCAAACTTAAGAGTCATCGGGATAGAGGAAGGTATAGAGATTCAAACCAAGGGAATGAGTAACCTGCTGAATGAAATAATTAAAGAAAACTTTCCAGAAATAAAAAAGAAAATGGATATACAAATTGTAGATGCATACAGGACACCGAGCATACAAAATTGCAGTAGACCAATGCCAAGACACATTGTTATGATGATATCCAATATACAGATCAAAGAGAAAATATTAAAAGCTACAAGAGAAAGGAGGCAGATTACATTCAGGGGTAAACCAATAAGGTTAACAATGGATTTTTCATCACAGACACTGAAAGCGAGAAGATCCTGGAACAATGTATTTCAAACACTGAAAGACAATGGATGCCAACCAAGAATTCTGTATCCAGCAAAATTAAGCTTCAGGTACGACAACAAAATAAAAATCTTTCATGATAAACAAAAGTTAATAGAATTTGCAGCCAGAAAACCAGCATTGCAAAGCATCTTGAGCAAAACACTACAGGAGGAAGAAATGAAAAACAATAACCAAAACCATCAGTGGGAAGTGCCTCTGTAAAGACAGAAGGCGGGTGGAAACTAATCATGGAGAAACAAACTAAATTAAAAAAAAAGATAAATAATCAAACATGGCTGGAAGTACAAACAATATATAAATAGTAACTATAAACATTAATGGCTTAAACTCTCCAATAAAGCGACATAGGCTGGTAACATGGATCAAAAACCAAATCCAACAATATGCTGCCTCCAGGAGACACATCTGATTGGAAAAGACATACACAGGCTGAAGGTGAAAGGTTGGGAAAAAATATACCATGCACACGGTCCTCGTAAGCAAGCAGTTGTGGCCATCCTCATATCGAATAAAATCAACTTCAAGACTAACTTAATCAAAAGGAATAAGGAAGGACATTATATACTGTTAAAAGGAACCATTCACCAACAAGACATAACAATTATCAATATTTATGCACCAAATAATGGTGCTGTGACGTTCATAAAACAAATTCTCTTCAAGTTCAAGAATCAAATAGACCACAACACAATAATTATGGGTGACTTCAACACCTCTCTCTCACCATTGGACAGATCCTCCAAACAAAAGTTGAATAAAGAAACTATAGAACTCAATATCACAATCAATGACCTAGACTTAACTGACATATATAGAATATATCAACCATCATCAAGTGGATATACTTTTTTCTCAGCAGCACATGGATCCTTCTCAAAATAGACCATATATTATGCCATAGGGCAACGCTCAGTATATATAAAGGGGTGGAGATAATACCATGCATTTTATCTGATCATAATGGAATGAAACTGGAAATCAATGATAAAAGAAGGAAGGAAAAATCCTACATCACATGGAAAATGAACAATATGTTACTGAATGATCAATGGGTTACAGAAGACATAAAGGAGGAAATCAAAAAAATTTTAGAGATAAATGAAAATACAGACACAACATATCGGAATCTATAGGACACAATGAAAGCAGTTTTAAAAGGGAAATTCATCGCCTGGAGGTCATTCCTCAAAAAAAGAAAAAAAAACAACAACAACAAATAAATGAGCTCACACTTCATCTCAAAGCCTTAGAAAAGGAATAAAAAACAACAGCAAATGTAGCAGAAGGCAAGAAATAATTAAAATCAGAGCAGAAATCAACGAAATTGAAACAAAAGAAACTATTGAAAAAATTGACAAAATTAAAATTTGGTTTTTCAAAAAAATAAATAAGATAGACAGACCCTTAGCCATGCTAATGAAGAGAAGAAGAGAGAGAACTCAAATTACTAACATACGGGATGAAAAAGGCAATATCACAACAGATGCTACAGAAATACAGAAGACAATTAGAAATTATTTTGAAAACCTATATTCCACTAAAATAGAAGACAGTGAAGACATCGATAAATTTCTTAAGTCATATGATTTGCCCAGCCTGAGTCAGCAGGATACACACAATTTGAACAGACCAATATCAATGAATGAAATAGAAGAAGCAATCAAAAGACTACCAACCAAGAAAAGCCCAGGACAGGATGCATATACAGCAGAGTTTTCTAAAACCTTTAAAGAAGAATTAATACCAATACTTTTCAAGTTATTTCAGGAAATAGAAAAAGAGGGAGCTCTTCCAAATTCATTCTATGAGGCCAACATCACCCTGATTCCAAAACCAGAAAAAGACACCTCAAAAAAAGAAAACTACAGACCAATATCTCTAATGAACCTGGATGCAAAAATCCTCAATAAAATTCTGGCAAATCAGATACAAAAACACATCAAAAAAATTGTGCACCATGATCAAGTAGGATTCATCCATGGGATGCAAGGCTGGTTCAATATAGGGAAATCAATACATGTTATTCACCACATGAATAGACTTAAAGATAAGAACCATATGATCATCTTGATAGACACAGAAAAAGCATTCGACAAAGTACAGCATCCCTTTATGTTCAAAACATTAGAAAAACTAGGGATGACAAGAACTTACCTCAATATTGTAAAAGCTAACTATGCTAAGCCTCAGGCTAGCATCATTCTGAAAGGAGAAAAATTGAAGGCATTCTCTCTAAAATCTGGAACAAGACAGGGATGCCCTATATCACCACTTCTATTCAATATAGTTCTCGAAACACTGGCCCGAGCAATTAGACAGACAAAAGAAATTAAAGGCATAAAAATAGGAAAAGAAGAACTGAAATTATCACTATTTGCAGGTGACAAGATTCTATACCTAGAAGACCCAAAATGGTCTACAAAAAAAAAAAAAAAAAAAACTACTAGAACTAATAAATGAATTCAGCAAAGTGCAGGATATAAAATCAACACGCATAAATCAAAGGTATTTCTATATATCAGTGACAAAACTTCTGAAATGGAAATGAGGAAAAACACTCCATTCACAATATCCTCAAAAAAAATAAAATACTTGGGAATCAACCTAACAAAAGAGGTGAAAGATTTATAAAATGAAAACTACAGAACCCTAAAGAGAGAAGTAGAAGAAGATCTTAGAAGATGGAAAAATATACCCTGTTCATGGATAGGCAGAACTAACATCATAAAAATGGCGATATTACCAAAAGTTCTCTATAGGTTTAATGCAATGCCAATCAAAATCCCAATGGCATTTCTTGTAGAAAGAGATAAAGCAATCATGAAATTCATATGGAAAAATAAAAGACCCAGAATAGCAAAAGCAATTCTAAGCAGGAAGTGTGAATCAGGCGGTATAGCAATACCAGATTTCAAACTATATTACAGAGCAATAGTAACAAAAACAGCATGATACTGGTACCAAAACAGGTGGGTGGACCAATGGTACAGAATAGAGGACACAGAGACTAATCCACAAAGTTACAACTATCTTATATTTGATAAAGGGGCTAAAAGCATGCAATGGAGGAAGGATAGCATCTTCAACAAATGGTGTTGGGAAAACTGGAAATCCATATGCAACAAAATGAAACTGAATTCCCTCCTCTCGCCATGCACAAAAGTTAACTCAAAATGGATCAAGGAGCTTGACATCAAACCAGAGACTCTGTGTCTTATAGAAAAAAATTGGGCTAAAATCTACATATTGTGGGATTGGGCTCCAAAATCCTTAATAGGACACCATAGCACAAGAGTTAATAACAGGAATCAACAAATGGGACTTACTTAAACTAAAAAGATTTTTCTCAGCAAGAGAAACAATAAGAGAGGTAAATAGGGAGCCTACATCATGTGAAGAAATTTTTACTCCTCACACTTCAGATAGAGCCCTAATATCCAGAGTATACAAAGAACTCAAAAAAATTAGACAATAACATAACAAATAACCCAATCAACAAATGGGCCAAGGATCTGAAAAGACACTTTTCAGAGGAGGACATACAATCAATCAACAAGTACATGAAAAAATTCTCACCATCTCTAGCAGTCAGAGAAATGCAAATCAAAACCACCCTAAGATACCATCTCACTCCAGTTAGATTGGCAGCCATTCTGAAGTCAAACAACAAGTGCTAGAGAGGATGCGGGGAAAAGGGTACTCTTGTACATTGCTGGTGGGACTGAAAATTGGTGCAGCCAATTTGGAAAGCAGTATGGAGATTCCTGGGAAAGCTGGGAATGGTACCACCATTTGACCCAGCTATTGCCCTACTTGGACTATTCCCTGAAGACCTTAAAAGAGCATACTACATGGATACTGCCACATTGATGTTCATAGCAGCACAATTCCAATAGCTAGACTATGGAACCAACCCAGATGTCCTTCAATAGATGAATGGATTAAAAAAAAATGTGGCATTCATACACCATGGAGTATTACACAGCACTAAAAAATGACAAAATCATGGAATTTGCAGGGAAATGGATGTCACTAGAGCAGATTATGCTAAGTGAAACTAGCCAATCCCTAAAAAATAAATGCCAAATGTCTTCTTTGACATAACGAGAGCAAGTAAGAACAGAGAAGGGAGGAAGAGCAGGAGGAAATGATTAACATTAAACAGAGAAATGAGGTGGGAGGGAAAGGGAGAGAAAAGGGAAATTGCATGGAAATGGAAGGAGACCCTCATTGTTATACAAAATTACATATAAGAAGTTGTGAGGGGAATGGGAAAATAAACAAGGAGAGAAATGAATTAAAGTAGATGGGGTAGAGAGAGAAGATGGGAGGGGAGGGGAGGGGGATAGTAGAGGATAGGAAAGGTAGCAGAATACAACAGTTACTAATATGGCATTATGTAAAAATGTGGATGTGTAACTGATGTGATTCTGCAATCTGTATTTGGGGTAAAAATGAAAGTTCATAACCCATTTGAATCTAATGTATGAAATATGATATGTCAAGAGTTTTGTAATGTTTTGAACAACCAATAAAAAAAAATGGGAACATAAATACATGAAATGGAAAAAAAAAACCTAGATTGAATGGTTATATGCCAAAATTAGCAAACAAACTTATGAAAATTCAACATTTTCTAAAAATCTATCATTTAAAATTATTATGCTGAGCATGTACTCCTTTGATAATAAAACATAAGAAATAATAATAATAATAATAATATAATTGCAATGCTGATGCAGCTGTGTGGGTGTTTACTTGCTGAATTTGTGAAGGCAATTAGTACTAATAAAAATAAAAGGAGATGGGGATGTTGTTCACTGATGAAGCACCTCTGAATTCCATAACATCCCATAGACAAAATCCAAAAAAAAAAAATTAAGAAACAATCTACAAAAAATAATTATGGTATTTTCAGAGAACATACACTGGAGAAGTCACCATTGAGTACAGGGAGAATCAAGGAATTTGTTAAAAGTAAAAGTTGTTGTAAAAGACCAAGTGATTGAAATTTCACTAAATAGAACTTGCACAACTAAATGGATCTGAAGGAAAAGTTCAGAAAACTTGTGGACTATGTCAGGGTCTCTTGCATGTGTGTAAGGGTATGTAAGGTAGGGAAGATAAAAAAAATGCTTAAATAAAATAATACTTGATTCCCAAGTATCTCATTTTTTGAGGCTATTGTAAATGGGGTAGTTTTCCTCATTTCCCTCTCAGAGGGTTTGTCACTGATATACAGAAATACCTTTGATTCACGGGTGTTGATTTTATATCCTGCTACTTTGCTGACTTCAATGACTAGTTCTAGAAGTTTTCTGGCTGAGCTTTTCGGGTCTTCTAGGTATAGAATCATATTGTCAGCAAATAGTGCTGGTTTAAGTTCTTCTTTTGTTATACTGTATCCCTTTAATTTCTTTTGTCTGTCTAATTGCTCTGGCCAGTGTTTCAAGAACTATGTTGAATAGAAGTGGTGAGAGAGGGCATCCCTGTGCTGTTCCAGTTTTTAGAGGGAGTGCCTTTAATTTTTCTCCATTTAGGATGATGTTGGCCTGAGACTTAGCGTAGACAGACTTTGCAATGTTTGGATGTGTTCCTGTTATCCCTAGTTTTTCTAGTGTTTTGAACATGAAGGATGCTGTATTTTGTAAAATGCTTTTTCTACATCTATTGAGATGATCATATGATTCTTATCTTTGAGTCTATTGATGTGATGAATTACACTTACTGATTTCCGTATGTTGAACTAACTTTGCATCCCTGAAATGCATCCCACTTGATCATGGGGCACCATCTTTTTGATATGTATTTGTACTCGATTTGCCAGAAATTTATAAAAAAAAAAACAAAACAAATGCCGAATGCTTTCTCTGATATAAGGAGGCTGACTCATAGTGGGGCAGGGAGAGGGTATATGGGAGGAATTGATGAATTCTAAATAAGGTAGAGGGGTGGGAGGGAAAGGGTGAGGGGGAAGGGTACTAGCAAGGACAGGTTATGTGATAGACATCATTGTCCAAAGTACATGTATGAAGACACTGGCTTTATCATAATTGTTAAGGATTCATAATAATTAAAAGCACCATCTTTTGATTTCAATATCTAAAACTTCAGTGGATCTTCCACAAATGACTGTGCCATCTTATGACTCCAGGTAAGAAGATTATAATTTGTCACAGATCACAGAAGGTTTTATTTTGTATAAACATCACTGGATACTGAAGCACAACTGTATACAATATGCATCAGAGAAAGGGCAAGTCTTCTCCCTCCACCAGGGAAGGAGAAGGCTGCTCATTCTGTTCCCTGGGGAGTGGAACAACTTGTGCTCTCTCTGCCTGTGATCATCAACCCAAACCCCAGTTCCATCTGCATTCTTAGTATTAATCCCACCACATGTTAATTCCAATTTAGATTGTGCTCACACCTTGAACCCTGACCGTTCTACTTTGGAAATCATGGAAATCAGAGCCAACACCACCCAGGCACAAAGTGCTCCATGTTAGGAATGGACTAAGGGAAGAGGATGCCCATCATACATTGTAAGCAGAAAACTCAGCTGGTGGGAACTCACAATGGGTGCCAGGAATATCTCACCCCAGAAAGTGGTCTTGAAAATATGATGGATTTTTAGATGAATTTGTCCGAGGTCAAAATGTGAGAAGTTGATGTACTCTTGATGATTGGGACACTCTGATCCCTAATACCCATGTCAATTAACTTAGAGAAAAGTTTGGAGCCCAGTTCTCCCTAGATTGCTGCTATCCACCAGGGGATAAAGTCAAATGAAAAGGCAGGTGAAATGTCCCACTGGGTGCTCCATGGTTCTGCGCTCTCCAGTGAGACATTGTAACCTTCTTACAGACATGAAAACTCAGGGTCTGCAGAGAGATGAGTTAAAGACTTCCCTTTCCTAAACAAGCACAGGTTCTTCTCAAGTGCACTGAGTCTTTCCCATCACCTCCATCTGGGTAAGTGACCCTGGATCCAGAGATGCAGAATCAGTGGGCAGGGGGTCCTATCAGGCTGTGGGAGGAGGAAGATTGGTCTTCTTGGTGAGGTTGTTGTTTTCTGCAGGAGAGACATGAGCTCTAAGATCTTACTAGGACCAGAGGCTGTGTTCTGTTTGGCACCATGACAAGATTTCCTGCCTAGTCTATTTAGAACTTCTATTTAGAACTGCCAACAATTACTCAAATTTTTGCATTGGAGATATCCATCAAGTGAACTTTCCCTGAACTAAATTGCATTTACTGATGATTTGCATTAATATGTCATCTATATAGGAAATGTTATCTTGAGGTTTTAAACATTACTTCTTCAACACATTTTTACCAGGCAAGTGAGATGCTTTAATTTCACCTTTGGGTGAAATACACATAGTTGTACCTCTGTCATTATCATAACTTAAATACTACTCTTGATATAAGGGGCTTATTTACTCTGAATTTTTTTAAAGTTTAAAATTTATGATTCCCAGCACCCATTTATTTACTTCTCTCTTCTCCTGAAATTTGTGAAGTTTTGTTTAAAAATATTGGTCCTGTTCATATTCTCAATCAAAAACCTATACTGACAATTCTTTTAATTGATCAAGAGTTTTCTAGAATTCTAATGTTGTTTTAAAAACATGGCTTCCATTCATTTGCTGAAATATTCTCTAGGGTTGGATTAACCTATGCTGTGTGTCCTGTACTTTAGAGAATCCCTGTTCACAGCACTGACAGCTGGCTGGTGAGGGCTTTGCCTTCCCTGATAGGCTGGGCTGTTTCTTCCTAGTGTGGTTCATCATTTTCCACTTAGACTTGGGCCAGATGATAAAGCATGCTGCCCGATGTATCCTACAGTCTGCAACCCACCTGCCTGAAGCAGGACCTGTCTCACCTCCCACATCCCTCCGTCATGTATTAAATCAATTCCTAGAAATAGATGACAGAGGTGATAATGACAGGGAATATCAGCTATGGTAAAATCAAGCTATATGAGAAATACAAACCAAACTCTGCTTTCTCATGGGTGCATGTGAGTGTGGACATGGATTGCAAATTCTGAACATTAATAATATTATTTAAACATTCTTTCCACCTTAAAAGACAGGCATAATTCCTTCAGGCTTCCAAGGAGAAAAGAGATGTGAGTACCTTTCTTCCTTCATCTTGGAATTTCTATCTGTGCAGCGATGGGTACTAGCTCACATTGCAATTGGCAAGAGAGGTTTTTCCTTTCTTCCCACACTCCAATCCCCTCCAGGTCACCAGTTCAGGTACAGCAACCTGAACATTTCTTACTCATTTGGGTGCCAGTATCACGTTTCAGATGATACCCCTAAATTTTGGAAATTGCTCCATGAAACAATGTTTAATATGATTAGCCCTTTATGCATATAATAAAATGGTCTGAGCTGGGTTATACTTCCTCTGAGAGGAACCCAGATATCACTATCAACTCTGATAAGTGAAACGTCAGTTTTCTTTTTTATATTTGCTAATTAATGTATAATATGTTTCCCCAATATTCCCTCCTAGTCTTTTTTAATTTCTTCTTTACTTTTCTCAATTTGACCTATTTGAAAAAATATATCTTTTTTCAAATAAGGCCTTATATCCAGAATGCCTATTCTCTCTGAAGGCCACCTGTTTTTTTTTGTTTGTTTGTTTGTTTGTTTTGTTTTTTTCATTGTGTGAAATATGATTTTTTTTTTGCATTGTATAAGTGGGCTGTGTAAATACCACTTGAACAAACACATTCCTAAGAGTGGTATTTAGGAAGGAATACTATAGTATTCTGCTTATGGCATAGAGTTTCTGTCCTGTCCCTGGGTCTACAGGAATGCACTGTGCTAGCTGGGTCAGAACCCAATGAGACAAAGGAAAAAAGAATTCTAGAGAATTTCCTGTTTTTCAAAGGAGACATATTCATGTTTTCCATTAAAATGGCATATGACTCAGAATTAGTCATACATATTTCTTTAAAATGCTTATTTATTATACAATGTTGAAGTAAATTCAAGCCTTTTTTGTATGAGTATATGTAATTGATACCAATGTGTGTGATTCACAAGTTAGAGTGTCATGAATTCTGAAATAAGTTATGTGGTCTAGCCTGGCTCTACTTGGAAGAAGCAAAGTTGGTGCTTATGTTGATATAAAATCATGCCAATTTCCTTGATCTATACTTAAGATGAGAGGTTAATTTTTCCTATTGCAATGATAAAATTTCACCTCCAGGAAAAAAAAAAAAATACTATGTGGTGATTTTTTGAAGCTCCACTGGATCTATGATTTCCTGAATATTAATGGAAATTCATGGCATGGATGAATTTCCATTAATATTGGAACTTCTATTTAGAACTTGATTTAAAGACTGCTGACAATTACTCAAATTTTTGCACTTGAGATATCAATAAAATTAACCTTTTCTCAACTAAATTGCATTTACTGACAAGTTGCATTAATATGTAGTCTATATATAAAAACATATTACCTTGAGGTTCTAAACATTACTTCTTCTACACATTTTACCAGGCAAACAACATGCCTAAACTAGACTCCTGACTGCCCTAAAATTTTATGTTGACAGAAGTGCAACTAATACCATTCAGGACCCTGATTTACAAGTTTAAATGTAATCCTTCAAGAGCTCTATAATATCAAATATTTCTACAGCTCATTTTCTTATTTATTTATCAGCTGAAATTTTTGCTTTACTTATCCTGTTTATTTTAAGTTTTATTGGTGCATTATAATTATACATAACCTTGGAATTCATTGTTACACATTCATGCATGCACACAATAGAATTTGGTATCTGCTCAAGTTTTTAAAAATGATTCAAATTGAATTAAAGCAAAACTTGTATTTCACAGAAATCACATGAACTAAGGTAGTTTTACAGCTATTTTTAAATGATTGTTATTCAGTGATAATGCATATATTCAAGAATATTCTTTGACCTAGCTGCTCAGGAATCTGAGGCAAGTTCAAGGCCACTGTTAGTAACTTAGTGAGGCCCTAAGCAATGTAGGAAGACCATGTCTCAAAATACAAAATAAAACTTATTGGGGATTTGGCTCAGTGGTTAAGCACCCCTGAGTTCAATCCCTGTAGTTAAAATACAAAAGAAAATATAAAAGAAAAAAACTTGATCACTGGACACATTATCTTACATGAAAAACAAACAATACAAGTATATGCTCTTATCAGTACATATATGGCTCAAATTATCATTTTCGTGACCCATGAAGCTTACAGATGAGTGTAACTTTGGTACTTTACTATGAGTTCCTGGGGTTATTGTGGGATCAACTCGAATATGTTAGGTGAGTGAATAGGGAAAATTGTCATATTATGTAATCATTTCTTTTAAAAACCTGATTTTTTGTCTTTTTGACCATCTTTTTCTTACTGATTTCTCTTTATTGAGACTGACAGTAGAAAAACAAGAATTTATTTTAAATTAAGAACTTTAAAAATTATATTACTATGAATATGGCTATAAAATGTATTTTACCAGGAACCCATTGGTATTATGAATACAAGGTCTATTAATCTTATTATAGCTACCTTTTTCTAATAATTCTATAGAATTTTGTTTCAGAAAATCTTCACTTCAAATGTTTTAACTAAACACCTGCCTCTCATCTGAATTCTGAACTGGTATCTAGTGTTTGTGAGTGATTAGTATTTTTTTTTTTTGCATCCACTTAGAATCTTACATTATAGAACCAATAGCCATAACATAAATCATTCTCATATGCTTGATTTTCAGTAGAAAAAATATTTTTATTCTATGACTGAAAAGCTTTTACAATGCCCTCTATATCACATGAATGATATTTAAAGAAATGTGCACACTCTCTATGAAATATTGTCCCAGCAGATCATTCAGCAATTTTCCATCATAAATTTCAGACTTGGACCTTTTGAGTCTGAAGGAATGTCAACTTTTAATTTGTGTTAACATCATTGAGCCCATGTTTCAGGATTGGGATAGATACTTGTCCATTCATTAAAACCTTCAAATGAAACAACACCAAATCTACTTAATTGCAGTCCTATTTACTGCTCTAATGGAAATCACTGAAAAGAAAAAAATAATGAAGTTTGCTCTTGGTAATATTTTTGGAATATTCTAACATCTTCTCTCGTAAGGTAGCAACAGAACTGTCCTGTTACAAAAAGAACTAAATTGATCCTCCCAAGTCTCATGCATGAAGAACTGTATGATAACAACTTTAGAATACAACACTTCTAGGGAGTTTATTATGTGCCACAAACACTTCCAAGGTTGGTACGCATACTTTATTTATTTCACATATGATACCTTCAGTATTCATATGACTATGTTGATTGCTGAGATGACTGTATCTCAGCATCAGAGAGAGCTCAAGGGGAGGCTACTGTGAATGGAAGATAATACAAGTGAATTCAGCCATGTGACTTCAGAATTTACACCAATGTTTTCTTGTTTATATATCACAGATATTTGGTCTGGCAGGAAATAAACCAGAATTAACATGGTGCTGACATGAAATACCTCTGAGCATGTTTAATCTGTGACACTCTTGGCTTGGGAGGGGCTCATTCCAATTTCCTGCAAGCAACCCCACTCAAATCCACCTAAAACTGGAGAGCTACTATGATGTACCTGAAAAACAAGATCAGCAACTTTAAAATCAAGCAAGACTCTGTCTCGCCCCAGAAAACCTCACACGTGTGGTGATAGGAAAGAAACATATTTTAAAATATGTGGGAATACTTATTATTATTCTTTAAGAAGTACTAAACCCAAGGGTGCTTAACACTGAGCCATGTCATCAGACCTTTTTTTTTTTTTTCTTTTTTTAAAATTTTCAGACAGGGTCTCACTCAGTTGCTTAGGGCCTTGCTAAGTTGCTGAGTCTGGCCTTCAATTTGTGATCCTCTTGCCTCAGCCTCCCATGCTGCTGGAATCAGATGAGTGTGCCACCATGACTGGCTGGTAATTATTTTTTTCTAAAGTTTGTCTTTTGTGGTTGTATATGGACAGAATGCCTTTCTTTTATTTGTTTTTATGTGGTGGTGAGGATTGAACCCAATGACTCACCCATGCTAGTAGAGTGATCTACCTGTGAGCCTAAACCCCAGCTTCATAATTCTTAATACACAAGAAAACTGGCATATT
Organism: Marmota monax; assembly: GCF_021218885.2. Classification (NCBI taxonomy): domain Eukaryota; kingdom Metazoa; phylum Chordata; class Mammalia; order Rodentia; family Sciuridae; genus Marmota; species Marmota monax. The sequence continues at coordinate 12,541 of NW_026693559.1, forward strand.
AAGAACGCCATTGTGGAGGTCCCAATGGCTCATGTAATCTAGCCAAGGCTAGGAGGTGTTGAGATGAGTCAGTGCATGAGGATTGGTTTTGGAGACAGGTTTTCGGGGATGTGACACAGGGGTCACTTATTTTACTATTTTGTGCTGGGGATTGCTTTGTGGGAAAGTGCACCAACACCAACTTACACTCCGTCTTTTTTACTCTATATTTTGAAACAGGTTCTCCCCATGATGTCAAGACTGGCTTCACTCTTGTGATCCTCCTGCCTCTGCATCCTAGGTCACTGGGATTTCCGGCAGACACCACTGTGCCCACCACCAGAATTGAGTTTTCATGTGGAATAAAGATACATTTGGATGAATTTTCTTTTTTTTTTCCTCATGGAAGTAATGTTCTTTGAGATCCATGAAGGAGATCATATTTCCAAAGAAGACATTTTCTTGTTTATTTTTTCCTAATGTGTTAATAATATTTTTCTTTTCTCCATAAGATGGGCAAAGCCCACAAACTGTACAGTAACATTCACATAAGAAACACCGTGTACACTGAAATTGGCATCAGTGTCAGTGCCAACGCCCTTCTTCTTCAAGTCCACATCTCCTTGCACATTACCAGGCTCAGACCTAAGCCCACTGACCTGGCCATTGGTCTCCTGGTGCTAATTCACCTATCAATGCTGCTCATCAAGGGTTTCATAGATTCAGATATTTATACACCTCAGGGGGAAAGGTGGGATCATGTGAAATGTAAATTGCTTATCTACCTGTACAGGTAGATGAGGGGCTTCTCCCTCTGTGCCACCTGCCTGCTGAGTGTCCTCCAAGCCATCACCCTCAGCCCCAGGAGCTCATGCTTGGCAAAGTTCAAACATAAATCCACATGACACAACCTGCATTTCCTTCTCTTCCTGTGGGTCGTCTACTCATCCTGCAGTAGCCACCACTTCATCTCCATTAATGCCACCCCCAATTGGACCTTGGACAACTTTATGTACATCACAGAATCCTGCTCTCTTTGGCCCATGACTTTCCTCCTCCAACACACCTTTGCCACCCTGCTCACCTTCAGGGAAGGCTCCCTTATAGGAATCATGGCTATTGCAAATGGATACATGGTGGCTCTCTTGTGCAGGCATAAGAGGCAGTCCCATAATCTTCATAGCACCAGCCTGTGCCCAGTATCATCCCCAGAACTGAGGGATACGTGGACAATCCTGCTGCTCTTGAGTTGCTTTGTGGTCATGTCCATCTTGGACAGCATTATCTCCTATGTAAGACTCACAGTGAATGATGATCCAATATCTTACTGTATCCAGATCCTTGTGGCCCATAGCTATGCCTCATTCAGCCCTTTGGTGTTCATTGCTACTGAAAAACGTATTATTAGTATTTTGAGATATATGTGGGGTAAGACCTACATATTTCAGTAGCTGGTGATGGATAAATTGTGTTAAGATGAAAAAAAAATGTGCTGGCTTTCAAATAATTCATCATGGTGGAGGGTGTATGTTCTTTGTTTTAAATGCAATACAAATTCCTCCTTTGTCTCTCAAAATGATTTATTTGGAAACATGCAGATGGCAAACATGTAAAAGAATATTAAACCACATGCCTCTCTGAGATATTACCAGGGATTCATTTTTCACATGGTGTCCACAAGGGACCCTGTGAAGTGAATGTCACTTGTCAGGTCTTGCATATTTCATACTATTTATTAGATACAATATTTCCAAGGCTTTTTAATAATTTCACTGTATCAATTATCTGTATTTTTTCCAAAGTAGAAAATGTAAACTTTTACTACCATAAAATATCCCCTGATCCAACACACACACATACACACACACACACACACACACTCACACACATACACTCTGTGCAGGGATTCAAAACATTATTTCTATAAAACTGCTCACAAATCCATGTTTTAAATATTCAAAGGTAGAAACAACTCAGTACCTACAACCTTAAGAATATACAAATAATACATAACTTCTGCAGACACTGGAATATTAGGAACTTAGAAAACAGAAGAAGATTTGGGCACACAGTGCAACATAGCAGAGGCTTCAAGTTACTCATTGAAGCAAGTGAGTCAGAAAAGAACAAATATTATATAAATTTACTTAAAGGAGGTGGAAGTTGGAGTAGCCAAATTGATAGGGACAGAAAAATAGAACGGAATTCCAGGGACCAAAAGTGGACAGTGGAGAATTTTTAATCTCTTTCCCATAAGAAGAAAAATGCAGAGAACTCATTGAGGGGACGGTTATACAATCATGTGAACAGACAATCCATGACTGTACACTGAAGAAAGAGTTACAATGTTTATTTTATATATTTGGTGTTTTTATATATATATATATATATATATATATATATATATATATATATATATATATATATATATATATATATTTCACAATAAACATGTTTTTAATTCTCATAAACCCATTGTGGAAAATATTGGTTCTGAAATTTCAAAGTAAGTGATAGATTCCCAATGGGCCACAGTGTAATTTGGTGAGCTTTAAAACAGTTATAACTGATTTGTCTCAGTTATTTGAAGATTGGTTTTGAAAAGTGTGAATCGTTAAGTCTCTCCCAGGAAAAGTGTTCTTTCTATGGATTCTGCTAAGTGCCCACTCTGTGCTGGCTCAGCCTTTCAAAGACTTTAAGTACTGTAGTAGGTAGCTCCAATGAAAGGCTTTCTGGAGAAATGTATATGAAGTCAAAACACCAATTTGAATTGGTAGGTGACCCATGGAAAATTTCCTAATCATGAGATTAGTATTTCAAAAATTGTGCAATTGTAATATAGTATATTTAAATGAGGAATTAAATATAAAATATTCTGAAAAAATACTGTAGAAAAATTTGAAGAAGTAAAGGAAGAAGAGGATATGTGTAGAGAACTTAAAAAAAAAACATGAGAAAACATAACAGAATATTAAAGAAACCAAAGAATTACAGAAAAGAGACCAATGAGCAACATGGAGATTTAAGTCATTATCAACACCTGTTAAGTGTGAATAAATAAATATCCACCATCAAGTGGCATAGGGTGTCTTCATAATCACATCCTCTAAAAAAACCACACCCATATAAACTCTGTGCAATACAAAAGCCCTGGAGTTGTAAGGACACACAGAGAGAATAACAGAATGGGAAAATGATGCACCTTGCAAGAAAGAAACCAGCATAGCATGGGCACCTGATTAAAGAACCTGGACTTTAGGTCACCCATGGTCAGAGAAGAAGAAGGCCATCACATACTGGGAAAGAGCATCAGCTCACCAAGAAGGTGTCCTAGTGACAAATGTCTGACATAATGTCAGGGAACAAAATGAGTAAAATATAGACAGAACTCAAGATAAATTAACAACAATTTAATAACAGCAAAAAAAAATTATACTTCACATCACGATGTAAACACTACAGGGACAAAAAGGACTAAGTCACAGAAGAGTTCCAACCAACAGCAAAATACAGGACTGTGATGTGCTCAGAGCAGGAGGACAACACCAGGTCAACAAACAAGCCTCCTCCATCCAAAGAACCCTGAGGTCACATCTAGTATCTTTAGAAGCACAGTAGAATTAAAATAAAGGACAACTGCAAAGAACAAATATGGGAGAGTTTAAACAATGCATTTTAAGCAATAATGCAAAGAAGAACTCAAAAGTGGAATCAGAAAAGCTCTTGAGAAAAACAAGTATCAGAAGACCACACACTAGACCTCGGGCGACACCATGCAGGGATTGTGAAGAATCCTAGATCAACATATTTCATGTTGTGAAAATAAAACATTTCCAAATAAGCTGCCTAACTGGACTCTTTAAGGAATGGGAGGAACAACATCAAGCCATTCCCCAAGTCTCCAGAACAAGGGATAAGAATAAAGATGAGAATAGAAATAAATGAAAAGCACTCAGAACAGTAGTAAAAAATCAACCCAACCAAGGTGTTGTTCCTTGATAAGGAAAACAAAATTGACAATATTCAATACAAAATGGCTGAAAGAATGAAAGGGAAGACTAAGAATATCAGAACTGAAAGCAGGAGCAATCCAACTGCAACCATGGGCAGTGGGGAGGACCCTAGACGAGGGCTGAGAACAACTCCACTCACACTGACAATAACCTGAGAGAAACAGACAGATCCCTGGACATGCACCATCTCCAAAAAATGAGGAATGAAAAAATAACAGACTTGAACTGAAAAATAATGATTGAAAAGAAAGAACCAGTAGCACACACATCCCCTCCCACAAAAGAAGAGTCCACAGACCCAGAACTTCATGGTGGAAGGCTACTAGGGTTTTAAAACAGCTAACACCAAAGCCTCTTATCTCCTCCAAACAAGGGAGGAAGAAGGATCTCCAAACGTATTTTATAAGGTTGACACACTTATACACAAATGCAAACCAATAAAAGCACAGGCCTAAACCCTCTGGTGAACACGGACAGAAAAAAAAAAATTGAGAAAAATGTGAGGCAATTGGATTAAACATGTTGAAAGCATCATCATTCATCAAGATGGCCTGGGATTTATCCATGGGATCCAGGTGGCTCAGATAAACATCCCCACAACAATATGATTATAAAAAGAAAAAGACTGAGAAATAAACTTGACCAGGGAAGAGAAAGACCTGTGCCCTGAATAACTATAAAGATTAATGAAATGTGTTCGCCCTGGGGTTGCAGTCTGGGAGCTGGGACATCTTCCTGGGAGCAGAAGCAGTGGGGGCTGGCTGAGCTGCCGGTGCGCTGGAAAGTTCTTTTACTCAGGGAGACCCCATTAAGCTCCAGTGTCTGAGGGGGTGCAGGGTCGGAGCCTTCTTTGCCATCCAGGGGAGGCCGGGATCCAACATGGCGGTGGGCACGGAGAGATCAAGTCTCTGACCTCTTCAGCTGCACGGGCATGGGGAGTCTTAAACCGTGGAAATGCTGTTTGCTCAGGATCACTAGGCAATGCTGAGCTGACGTGAATCTGGGGTGAACAGTCTGTGCCTCTCAGAACACACACCGAGCCCGGATCAGCTGAATTCAAGCTCCCATTTGCCTGCGTCTCACAGACAAACCACTGTGACTCAGCACTAAAGGATCCTGCTGAAACAACTGGTCAGCCTTTCTGAACCTGCGGAGGTTAATACCAACCGAGCCTTCATAGGCAGTGACCACAGGATTGAGACGGGGCTTGGGAGAGCCAGTCAGGACCCACCCGTTGCATTTGTCACCCGGCAAAGGGAATGCGAACTGTCGACATTTGCATGGGATACCATCATGGCAGAGAACTGACGTCACCAGAATGTGGTGGAGGAGATAACTTCATTGAAACTGGTGGTGACAGGTGTGTAACCCCCTAGCCTTCCGTCTCCACACAGCGGGGAAACCTCAAGAGCCTTTCCCAGCTCTCCCGTGAGCACGATAGTCAGACCGAGGGAATCAGGAGTGGTGTGGGACCCGCAGTGTGGAACCCTCGGCTACCGCTCCCACCAGTGCTGACAACTGAGGTCTCTTGCACCAGCTACTGGGGGGTGTGGCTACCATAGGGCAAGTAAAATACGCTGAGGGTTCTCAGCCCCAAGCTCCACAAACTTAGGGTCTGAGGGAAGGGCAAGCAGGGAGAGTGTGCCCAGTCGTTCAAGAAAATAGGGCTCCTGTGAGCAGCAGAATTGGCGTGTAGCCAGTATTTTGGTGAGCATCAACGGTGAGTGGGGCCTGGCTGGAGGAAAAGTTGGGAAGTGACTAGGCACTCAGGATTGGAGAACTGCCCAGTCCGGGAAGAGGAGCTGCTGCACAGTGATTGGTTCCTTCATATACAGAAGAGAAGCTTGGCCCAGTGGGCACAGCGCTACCTGCTGGATGAGAAGTTAATCGAACTCCAAGACTGCATTTATTAATTTTTTTTTAATTTGGTTTTTTTTTTTATTTTCGTTTTTTATTATTTTTATTTTTTATTAATTTTTTTTATTTTTTATTTTTATTTTTTTGCTTATTTTTTAATTTTTTTTCTCTTTTTTTATTTTCTAGTTTTCTTTTGTCTTTTCATTTCTTTTCAATTTCCTTTTTTCCCCTTCCTTGAATTCTACCCATTTACTCTCATTCTCTTTAGTGACTTCTTCCCTTCCTTTCTAATACCTTTCCTCCCAAGCATCAAATAACTTTATAGGAGTAAACAGAAATCAGCAGTCAAACAGAACAAGAAGTAACATGAGCAGCATGAAAAAGCAAGGAAGAAAAGGAGTACAAACAATGAAGGACAGCCTAAATATTCAGGAGGACCTAGAGGCATCAGAAAAATGGTCAAATAAAGAACTCAAGGAATACCTTAGACAGATGGAATGGAATCTTAAAGAGGATATGAGACAGCAAATACAAACAATGAAAGAACACATTGAAAATGAAATCATAAACAGATAAAAGAAGCAAATAAGAATTTTTATCAGGAGATAGAGATTATAAAAAAACAAAAACAAACAATAATTCTAGGAATGAAGGAAACTATTAACCAAATTAAAAAAAAAATCAAATGAGAGTATTGCTAACAGAGTGGAGCAAGTAGAAGCCAGAATGTCAGATAATGAAGACAAAATATATCATCTTGAAAAGAATCTAGCCAACTCAGAAAGGCTGGTAAAAAAAAATCACGAGAAAAACATCCAAGAGATATGGGATAACATAAAAAAAACAAACTTAAGAGTCATCGGGATAGAGGAAGGTATAGAGGTTCAAACCAAGGGAACGAGCAATCTGCTGAATGAAATAATTATAGAAAACTTTCAGAAATAAAAAAGGAAACGGATGCACAAATTGTAGATACATACAGGACACCAAGCATACAAAATCACAGTAGACCAACACCGAGACACATTGTTATGAAGATATCCAATATTCAGAACAAAGAGAAAATATTAAAAGCTACAAGAGAAAGGAGGCAGATTACATTCAGGGGTAAACCAATAAGGTTAACAACGGACTTTTCATCACAGACGCTGAAAGCAACAAGATCCTGGAACAACATATTTCAAACACTGAAAGACAATGGGTGCCAACCAAGAATTTTGTATCCAGCAAAATAAAGCTTCAGGTACACAATGAAATAAAAATCTTTCATGATAAACAAAAGTTAAAAGAATTTGCAGCCAGAAAACCAGCATTGCAAAGCATCTTGAGCAAAACACTACAGGAGGAAGAAATGAAAAACAATAACCAAAACCAAGAGTGGGAAGTACCTCAGTAAAGCCAGAGGTCCAGGGGAACGCTAATCATGGAGAAACAAACCAAATTAAAAAAAAAAAAGATAAATAATCAAATATGGCTGGAAGTACAAACCATATATCAATACTAACTCTAAACGTTAATGGCTTTAACTCTCCAATAAAGCGACATAGGCTGGTAACATGGATCAAAAAAAAAAAAAAATCCAACAATATGCTGCCTCCAGGAGATGCATCTGTTTGGAAAAGATATACACAGGCTGAAGGTGAAAGGTTGGGAAAAAATATACCATGCACACAGTACTTGTAAGCAAACAGGGGTGGCCATCCTCATATCGAATAAAATCAACTTCAAGACTAACTTAATAAAAAGGGATAAGGAAGGACATTATATACTGTTAAAAGGAACAATTCACCAACAAGACATAACAATTATCAATATTTATGCACCAAATAAGGGTGCTGCGACGTTCATAAAACAAACTATCCTCAAGTTCAAGAATCAAATAGACCACAACACAATAATTATGGGTGACTTCAACACCTCTCTCTCACCATTGGACAGATCCTCCAAACAAAAGTTGAATAAAGAAACTATAGAACTCAATATCACAATCAATGACCTAGACTTAACTGACATATATAGAATATATCAACCATCATCAAGTGGATATACTTTTTTCTCAGCAGCACATGGATCCTTCTCAAAATAGACCATATATTATGCCATAGGGCAATGCTCAGTAAATATAAAGGGGTGGAGATAATACCATGCATTTTATCTGATCATAATGGAATGAAACTGGAAATCAATGATAAAAGAAGGAAGGAAAAATCCTACATCACATGGAAAATGAACAATATGTTACTGAATGATCAATGGGTTACAGAAGACATAAAGGAGGAAATCAAAAAATTCTTAGAGATAAATGAAAATACAGACACAACATATCGGAATCTATGGGACACAATGAAAGCAGTTTTAAAAGGGAAATTCATCGCCTGGAGGTCATTCCTCAAAGGAAGAAAAAAATAACAAATAAATGAGCTCACACTTCATCTCAAAGCCTGAGAAAAGGAAGAGCAAAACAACAGCAAATGTAGCAGAAGGCAAGGAATAATTAAAATTAGAGCAGAAATCAAGGAAATTGAAACAAAAGAAACTATTGAAAAAATTGACAAAACTAAAAGTTGGTTCTTTGTAAAAATAAATATGATTGACAGACCCTTAGTCATGCTAACGAAGAGAAGATGAGAGAGAACTCAAATTACAAACATACGGGATGAAAAAGGCAATATCACAACAGATGCTACAGAAATACAGAAGACAATTTGAAATTATTTTGAAACCCTATATTCCAGTAAAATAGAAGACAGTGAAGACATTGATAAATTTCTTAAGTCATGTATTTTGCCCAGACTGAGTCAGGAGGATACACATTATTTGAACAGACCAATAACAATGGATGAAATAGAAGAAGAAATCAAAAGACTACCAACCAAGAAAAGCCCAGGACTGGATGGGTATACAGTGGAGTTTTACAAAACCTTTAAAGAAGAATTAATACCAATACTTTTCAAGTTATTTCAGGAAATAGAAAAAGAGGGAGCTCTGCCAAATTCATTCTATGAGGCCGACATCACCCTGACTCCGAAACCAGACAAAGACACCTCAAAGAAAGAAAACTACAGACCAATATTTCTAATGAACCTAGATGCAAAAAGTCTCAATAAAATTCTGGCAAATCAGATAAAAAACACATCAAAAAAATTGTGAACCAGGATCAAGTAGGATTCATCCCTGCGATGCAAGGATGGTTCAATATTCGGAAATCAATAAATATTATTCACCACATCAATAGACTTAAAGATAAGAACCATATGATCATCTCAATAGACATAGAGAAAGCATTCAACAAAGTACAGCATCCCTTTATGTTCAAAACATTAGAAAAATTAGGGATAACAGGAACTTACCTCAACATGGTAAAAGCTATCTATGCTAAGCCTCAGGCTATCATCATTCTTAATGGAGAAAAATTGAAGTCATTCCCTCTAAAATCTGGAACAAGACAGGGATGCCCTCTATCACCACTTCTATTCAATGTAGTTCTCAAAACACTGGCCAGAGCAATTAGACAGACGAAAGAAATTAAAGTCATAAAAATAGGAAAAGAAGAACTTAAATTATCCCAATTTGCGGTTGACATGATTCTATACCTACAAGACCCAAAAGGGTCTACAAAGAAATTACTAGAACTAATAAATGAATTCAGCAAAGTGGCAGGATATAAAATCAACACGCATAAATCAAAGGCATTTCTGTATATCAGCAACAAAACTTCTGAAATGGAAATGAGGAAAAACACCCCATTCACAATATCCTCAAAAAAAAAAAAAAAAAACTTGGGAATCAACCTAACAAAAGAGGTGAAAGATTTATACAATGAAAACTATAGAACCCTAAAGAGAGAAATTGAAGAAGATCTTAGAAGATGGAAAAATATACCCTGTTCATGTATATGCAGAACTAACATCATCAAAATGGCGATATTACCAAAAGTTCTCTATAGGTTTAATGCAATGCCAATCAAAATCCCAATGGCATTTCTTGTAGAAATAGATAAAGCATCATGAAATTCATATGGAAAAATAAAAGACCCAGAATAGCAAAAGCAACTCTAAGCAGGGAAGTGTGAATCAGGCGGCATAGTGATACCAGATTTCAAACTATACTACAGAGCAATAGTAACAAAAACAGCATGGTACTGGTACCAAAACAGGTGGGTGGACCAATACTACAGAATAGAGGACACAGAGACTAATCCACAAAGTTACAACTATCTTATATTTGATAAAGGGGCTAAAAGCATGCAATGGAGGAAGGATAGGATCTTCAACAAATGGTGCTAGGAAACCTGGAAATCCATATGCAAAAAAATGAAACTGAATCCCCTTCTCTCACCATGCACAAAGTTATCTCAAAATGGATCAAGGAGCTTGATATAAACTCAGCGTCTCTGCATCTGATAGAAGAAAAAGTGGGCTCTGATCTACATATTGTGGGGTCGGGCTCCAAATTCCTTAATAGGACACCCATAGCACAAGAATTAATAACACGAATCAACAAATGGGACTTACTTAAACTAAAAAAGTTTTTTTCTCAGCAAGAGAAACAATAAGAGAGGTAAATATGGAGCCTAAATCATGGGAAAAAATTTTTACTCTTCACACTTCAGATAGAGCCCTAATATCCAGAGTATACAAAGAACTCAAAAAAATTAGACAATAACATAACAAATAACCCAATCAACAAATGGGCCAAGGATCTGAAAAGACACTTTTCAGAGGAGGACATACAATCAATCAACAAGTACATGAAAAAATTCTCACCATCTCTAGCAGTCAGAGAAATGCAAATCAAAACCACCCTAAGATACTGTCTCACTCCAGTAAGATTGGCAGCCATTCTGAAGTCAAACAACAACAAGTGCTGGCGAGGATGTGGGGAAAAGGGTACTCTTGTACATTGCTGGTGGGACTGAAAATTGGTGCAGCCAATTTGGAAAGCAGTATGGAGATTCCTGGGAAAGCTGGGAATGGAATCACCATTTGACCCAGCTATTGCCCTTCTCAGACTACTCCATGAAGACCTTAATGGAGCGTACTATAGGGATACTGCTACATCAATGTTCATAGCAGCACAATTCACAATAGCTAGACTGTGGAACCAACCCAGATGCCCTTCAATAGATAAATGGATAAAAAAATGTGGCATTTATACAAAATGGAGTATTACTCTGCACTAAAAAATGACAAAATCATGGAATTTGCAGGGAAATGGATGCCACTAGAGCAGATTATGCTAAGTGAAGCTAGCCAATCCGTAAAAAACAAATGCCACATGTCATCTTTGATATAAGGAGAGCAAATAAGAACAAAATAGGGAGGAAGAGCATGAGAAGAAGATCACCATTAAACAGGATCGAGAGGGGGAGGGAAAGAGAGAGAGAAGGTAAATTGCATGGTACAGGAAGGAGACCCTCATTGTTATACAAAATTACATATAAGAGGAAGTGAGGGGAAGTGGAAATGGATTACAGTAGATGGTGTAGAGAGAGAAGATGGGAAGAGAGGGGAGGGGAGGGGAGGGGGGATAGTAGAGCATAGGAAAGGCAGCAGAATACAACAGACACTAGTATGGCAATATGTAAAAATGTGGATGTGTAACCAATGTGAATCTGCAATATGTATACGGGGTAAAAATGGGAGTTCATAATATGCTTCAATCAAATGTATGAAATATGAGATGTCAAGAGCTTTGTAATGTTTTGAACAACTAATAATAAAAAAAAGATTAATGAAATTAAATTAACTATGAGTAAGAGGGAAAAAAAAGCATCATGTTTATGGATACAAAGGATCAACATTAGAATGTTCACGTGATCAAATTATACACACATCAGAAGCAATATCCAAGTTTTACAGCAATAGGAAATAAGAAAGATAAAATCCATATGAAACCATAAAATACCCTGAATAGCTAAAGTAATCTTGATAAAAAAAGCAAAACTAATAGAACCACATTCTGATTTTAAAATATGTGATAATGTGATAGTCTTTGAAACATGTGGAGGGGCTGGGGATGGATCTTGGAGATGGAGAATTTGCCTATTATGCACAAGGCCCTGGGGTTCATCATCAACACTTCATTTCACACACAGACACATGTATACACACACGCACAGAGAAAACATTATGTTAGTGGCATAAAAGTAAACATATAAACTAGTGGAAGAGAACAGACTACCTAGAGAAATTTCCAGATACATTCTAATTAAGACATCTTTAAAAGCACTGTCAAATATAGCCTATGGAGTAAGGAGGGTCTGTTAAAAAAATACTCACAGAATCAAAGAGGACCCTTATCCTACAGCTATACACAAACATTAAACTCAACTGATGTTGGCCAATTAAAGAAACAGAGCTGTTCATGGGTCTAAATGGTGAAATTTAAGGAAACAGTGACATTTTGATTGCATATGAATGGCAGGAAAGGGTCATTGCCCTTAAATGGGTATAACATTTCCGTTTTCCCTGAGACTTGCTGTGTAACGGTGTGCTTATCCTAGCAACACCATAGAAGGCATTGCATTTTTTTTAAGATGGTAGAGTTTATGGTTACTTCATGGGCACTTTCCATACCTACTCTGCCCAGAGCCAGAGCTGCTCTTGAGCCTGCAACATTTTTGAAGTGGAAGGCATTCTTCTATGATGAATGTGAAAGCAGGAGGATCACAACCACACCGCCAATGTTAACCTCCCAGCTGAATGCTTGCAGGGAGGGGGAATCTACGGTTCCCCTGCAGTACAAGCCACAAGTTGGCCAAATTATTTCAATTAGGTTTGACACTGTGCTTTAAGCTGGGGAGGTACAGTTTCTGTACAGGGCTTAAGGCAGAAAAGCCACTGAGGTCTTGTCACAGTTTTTTGACAGAGTATACAAGGCGATAGAAGGAAAGGTGTCTCATGAAGGAACCTGGGTGGCCTTAGCCAAGGAGTTGATCTGAGACAGACTAAATAAGGAACATAGAGCAGCAGTGGTGCCAGTACACAAATTCACACTGGATGATGGGATTTTTGGCCACCAAGGATATAGGGACACAAGGGGCTCAAGACTCTCAGCTGGCCTCAGCCATGGCAGTTGCATAAAAGCAGGACTAAGGAGGCGTGCAGACAGCTAGTCAGAGACTGCCAAAATGTGCACGTTTTTTCCCCATTGGTTTTTATAACCTGCTGGAGTGAATCCCTGAGGGTTAAAATCGAATGCTTTGTGGCAAAGAGATGTCACTCATTTTGCCTCTTTTGGAAATTTAAATTAGATTCATGTAATCATTGATATCTGTCAATGCTGTGTGCTGGCCAGAGTCTCCACAAGAGAAACCACAAAAAAAAACCATCATCTCCCATTTATTAAAATGTTCTGAACTATGGATGTTCTCATGTCTATTGAAACTGACAAAGGGACAGTCTGTACTACTAGTAAGACATTTCAGGTGGGCTGGGGATGATCAGCATATACAGCACTTAACTGGGATCCCCTAAAACCCACAGGATCAAGACATCATAGAAAGGACTTGCAGATCATGCTCCAAGCCAGAGAGTGCAAATGATACCAAGTCCCCTATCTCAATGCCTTGAACAAAACCTTATTTGCTTTAAATTTTCTTTCAATTTCAAAAATTTCTATGGAAACAGAAGCCCATTAACATAGGGCCTCCCTCACGGGGCTCTCCCATCTACCTATAGTCTCATGGAAAGATCCCATCACAAATGCATGGCATGGTCCAGGGCCCCTCATAACCAAGGGTCAAGGGTTTGCATATGTAAACAGGAGCCTCACCCCATCTGGGTGCCTGCCAGAAATATCCCCCAGAGCTACCAACCAAGAGGTTAACGGAACTAACTCTGGAGGGAAAACCTTACAAGCAAAAGACTCAACACAAATAGACCTCACGTCAAGTAACCTGGGTGATCTTAAAGGTCTTGTTGAACAAGCCACCAGATTGGCCTTTTTGCCTGGTGGCAACCCCATCCCTGAGCCTACTATGATGGTGGTCCTACTGTATGCAATGCTCACTGACAACAGTGAAGCCTCCCATAAGGTAAATTGGGCTTTGGTCTCTAGGCCATTACCTTTAGCAATTGCTAATTGGGAAAGGGCTTTCCTTAAGCTCTTCTCTAATAATTCCAACCTTATTGATCCTGAGCTATCCATCCAGGAGGTGACCATACCCTGGAATGCCAGAATTTCCACACCAACTCTGCCCATTTTTTTCTCCATAGTATAAAATAAAACCTATGATCGAGTCAGTCCCCTCTGTTTTACTATTGCCCATGAAACTCTTGTAGATAACTATAATCAAACATATGTTGGGCTATCTCTCAGTGACCTTAGAGTTATAGTTAGTGCTACCTATAGCCATAGACTCCCCCATGGCAAGTGAAAGAAACCCTTGTGGCCAACATGTCTAACAATGCTTTTTGGAAAGCCCCCCTCAGATAATGATAGCATGCCGTAGACACAATGCGTCACTGCCATACCTCATCTTCTTGACAAGAGGAACTTCTCTGGGGAAGAACAACATCTATGCACCTGGGTGGGTGCAGCTCTCTGGAATGTAACTGATGTGCCCAAAAACCATATGGGTCACTGCAGTACCTGCTTCATGGGACAAGCTCTTACCAACTGTTATGCAGGAACTCAGTATGGCATAATGGGTATCACACCTATATTGCTAGCTACTAGCTGCATCAAATGGGCAGCAGCTGGATGGATGAATGGGTCTATAGTGAGTCCAGACTCTGACCATGGATTTGCCTTTTGCCAAATTACACCCATATCCACGATGTACAAGCTTGTGTACACCACCCTTTGCCATGCTAATCATCAACAATACTGATGGCATAAATATCACTCATACAGAGATCCTTTATGCAGTCAGTACATCCTGCTGGCTCACAAATTGTCTAACTCCTGCTATGAAAACTAAAATTATATTTATCATTAGAGTGTCCCCAGCAATCTGGCTTCCAGTGAACCTGTCCAGATAGTGGAGGAGTCCTTGGGACATAGAGATGAAGAACCTTCTGAAGGAGATCTTGCACTGGACAAGGCATGCAATTAGCCTCATCATTGCAGGGATTATCGCCCTGGTAGCCACCCTTGCCATCACAGCCACTGTCACTGCTTTGCTCACTCTGAGTGTCCAGACTTCTCAGACTGTGAACAAGGTTCTACTGCCATGGGAGAAGCCCTTGCCATTCAAAATGACCTAAATAAACTGTCCTGAGCTGCTATTTTAGTCATTCAGGAAAAAATAGACCTCCACCAGGAATAACTAGATATCCTGTTTATGTTGCATATCTCACTTGTGACCCTGAATTCCATAGCATTTCTGTCACCCAATATTCTGTGTCTGAAAATGTAACCTTACACCGCTCTCATATATCTCAGTATATTAAGGGGGCTTGGGATGCTGACTATGTTATGACCATGCATAACCTTACCAAGGCAATTGTCAAAACCAATGAGACTAATGTCTCTATCTTGACAACCTCCTCTTTCCTCCAGGGATTGACTGAACATGGGAAAAACCTGAGAGCCAAATTAACTAAGCTGTATAATGCTATCACCCTGGCCCTACTGTTTATAATAATGATAATATTTTCTTGCATTGTGTGACACTTATGTAATCCTGTGAAGGCCGGGGAATGGAAAACAGCAATGCTGGCTGAAATCCTTGCAGCACAGTCAGAGTGGGGGGAGATGTGGGGACAAATTCATGGAGTACTGCATACATGGCATATGTTAAGAGCATCTGGGTGGCAGGCCACTCCCCAGTGCTAGGCATGTGAGTGGCAAACCCCTTACCCAGTGGGCACAGCCCTGGGTATAAGGGCATATATTGCAGCCTTGTGCTTGCTCCATGGCCCAATCCTAGATTGTTCTCTGCAAGGACAGTTGGCCAGAAATTGTATTGGCTGCCTATAATCTGCTAAGCTACTGCTTGAAATACACACACACACACACACACACAAACACATGGTAACTGCGTAATAAAATCAGACCTGCTTTCTGCTTGGTCTCTGGAGGTTTTGATTAGTGACTCTGCAGCCACACTCTCCTCTATACCCTGTTCCGTGGACCTCCTGGGTGAACAAGAGTGCCCGTGCATTCAAAGATGTTCCATCACCTGGTATGACCGCAGCTCACAGCCTCCAGCTCTGTCTCTGTTTTTCTATTTCTTTTCAAGTTCACTTTCGTGTGATGCCACAGCTTGGATCCTGAAATCTTCAGTATGGAAGTCCTGGTGCATATAAGCAGTAACATAAAAAACTCATGTGACCCACGTGAGAATGGAGTGGGGAAGAGGGTGCCTATCAGACATTGTAGAGAGAGTATCTTCAGAGCCACAGGAGGCATGAGGAGACTCCACCCAGAATTCAGGCGTCATGACATGTGGAATGGATATGGGCTAATTTGAACTTTGGATGGAAGTGAGAGAACTCGGGGTTTCCACATGATTGGGACAGACTTTTTTTTTTTTGTCAAAGGAACTTGGAGGAAATTTTTAGCACAACTCTCTCCAGATGGCTGTTATCCAGAACAGAATCCAATCAAGGGGCAAGTAAAATGTTCCACTGGGGACTCCATCATCCTGTGCTCCCCAGTGGGATCCTGTCATCTAACTATAGACACTCAAATGAGAGGCTGCAGAAAGATGAGGTCACCACACCCTTTCCTTAAAAGTGTACAGGTAATTCTCAGGTGCACCAAGTGGCCAGCATCCATCCAGCCAAGCTCTTCTCTGTTTCCCTGGATGTAGGCTGTGAGTACATGGGCTTCTAGGAGGAGGGAGGAAGGGGAAAACTGGGTCTCCTAGTGAGGGTTTTGGTAGCTTTAGAAGAGCCATCCAGCATTAACCATGGCACTCAGCCAGACAACTTTGCTCTGTGAAATGCAATGAAGGAAATCTTCCTAGGATGTGTCATTCTTTAGTTTTGAGACTTAGAAAATTACTCCTTGTTTTTCCTTAAGAAATTTCCACTATTTCGGGTTCCTACTTAATTTTCTCTGGACAGTTGCATATGCTATCTGTGCTAGCTCCTGTTTTCTAAGTTATTTAGTCCTATAAAAATAATCAGAGAAGTACTCATGTTCCCTGTCTCCTTTTTATTAAGTATGCTCAGCTTGGCTTCTCTCATCTTCCTGAAAAAAATGGAATGGTCCTTGATATGCATCTTTTTAAATTTTCAGGAATTAAAAAGTAATTTTACATAAACCCGAAAGTAACTGGGGTGACCTTATATTACGACAACCATGTGTTGTAATTTCTCAGGAAATCTTCCTTGTCCTACATTTAATCTCTCAAATTAAAAATGAATAGTGCCTCTCCATATTGTGTGTTCTGCCCAGTAGCCAATTTCGAGTGAGAGGGCAGTGGTCCTGTGTCACCTTCACATGAAAAGACAAGTGACCCTGATAGTGGTTTCTTTTTCCTTGCCTCCCAAAGATCAGGGAATATAATTTTCAATAGTTGAGCAGGAAGAATATATGGTACATTCATTTGGTCTCTTTTTATTATTCATCTTAAAATTCTCCCTCCCATTTCCCTCATAATATTTGTGTCTGATAGCCATTCTGTTAGGGAGAATATTTGGAAAAGTTGATCCTCATTCTGTTCAGGTGTCTGTGCTCACATTTTTTAAGTTCAAATTTTTATTCAAATGCACTTACAGAACCACTGTGAACCTATCTCCTTTTCTTTCTCTTTAAGCAAATTGAACTTGACTCATGTCATTATTAACCTCATCAGGGAAACAGATCCTCCTGCAGGTATGTTGGGTTTCCCAGTAAGGACAGCTTAGTGTCTGCGATGAAGCTCCTTTGGAGTTTCTTGTTGCTGTTAGAAAAGTAAATTTCCTTATACTGAACTTGAAGACAGATTTCAAGCTCTTGTTATTGTGTAGTCGCAGCTGGGAACCCTGAGCTTTACTTAAATCTTTCCAATTTTTGGGAACAATGGATAATCATCAAGCAGATTTTTCAGGAATAGCCATCACTCATTTACCCAAATAATATACAGGCTTTCCTCCTTCATATTCCTGTAGCTTGTACAGTTCACAGTGGCTTTTCACCCAGAATAGCTCCTGGCTAATAGTGGTTGTGCCCTCCCTGATATGCACGCTGCTTCTCCTTAGTGCTCTTCATAGTTTCCCAGCTAGAACTGTGATGCAAAGTACAGCTGGCTGCCCAATTTCCCCTCAGTCCTAAATTGACATGAAGCAGGACCAGCCCCCCTCCCAGGACACAATTTTTCATCTTTAGTTAACATACAGTAGGTGATGGGAGCAGGGGGATGCTTAATTACATGGAAAAGACAAAACAAATTATGCCCCTCTGTTGTTGTTGTTGTTGTTGTTGTTATTATTATTATTATTATTATTATTATTATTATTATTTTGGTACCAAGGTTTGAACCCAGGGGTGCTTAACCACTGAGCCATATCCCTAGTCTTTTAATATTTTATTTAGAGACAGGGTCTTGCTACAAGGCTTAGGTCCTCACTACATTGCTGAGGCTAGTCTCAAAAATACAATTCTCTTGCCTCAGAATCCCACACTGTGGGTATTACAGATTTCCACCACCATGCCCAATCCATGTTACTTTCCCTGTGATTTATGTCCCCCTCTGTGGACTGTCCAGTATTTTTAGAATAGTTTGCTTTCTCTTATTTAAAAAAATGATCATTTTTGCTTCGAACAGTATGTTTCCAAGTACCATCACTGTGTTAAGAGCCTTAGTTGAGGAGGCCCCTTGAACACATTGCAGATGGAATAGGAAGTTCTCATCTTGTCCCTGAGCCTCTAGACTCTTGTGTGCTGAGTGGCAATTCTCATGGCTGGGAGAGGACATGCCTGGTGATTTAGTTTAGCTTGTATTATGAAGGGCTCCTGATCACCAGAATGCTTTATAATATAAAGGAGATATTAACACAGACATAGCTGTATACTTACCTTTAGAATACTTACATATCTCATAATATTTAAGTGAATAAGGCCTATGTTTTTGATGCATATGATAAACAAATACATCAGTATGTGATCTAAACTTTGGACAGAAGCTGGGCTCAGTTGTGCATTACTATAATTCCAGGGGCAATGTTGAGGCAGAAGCATAATTTCAAAGCCAGCCTCAGCAGTCTAGAAAGGCCCTAAGTATCTTAGCCACAACCCTGTCTCTAAATTTTAAAAAGAGGTGGAATGGACTGAAAATGTTGGTCAGTGATCAGGTACCCCAAGGTACAAACCCCGGAACCAGAAAAAAAATATGAACACACCTGGATTAATCTAGAAACACTTGATGTCTCCTTCTTTTGCACAGTTAGTTTTTGCAGTTAGTGTGTTCACTTACTCTCATATGCACTGGGAGAAAGGAGATTTCTTTTTCTTGCTACCATGCTGGAATTTCACTTTCAGAAAAAATAAGAGTTTCTGGTCATTTTAAAGCAACAATGAACTGAGGTCTTAATTTCTGCATGGTATGGGAAATTCATGGCTTCTTGTCATCCCTGCTTTCTCCAAAATGTCTACCTTTGCACGAATAGATTTTTAAGTAACACTGAAAATAACTTTATCTAATTCTCAGATGTACAGATCATTAAAATGTTACTATAAATTTTATACTGGTAGGTGTTTGAGTGTCCCCATGTTTTCAAATCAATTAAACATAATGAAGTAAAGTCTCCATTTTCCAGAAATAGCATAAAAGAATGCAACTTCAGCACTATCATTTTAAATTTTTATTGTAGAATGTTGTAAATAAAAGATTATATATGTATAGATATAGACAGGTAGATAGGTGATAGACAGGTAGATAGATAGATAGATAGATAGATAGACAGACAGACAGATAGATAGAACCCTAGGAACTCTGAGCTTTACTTAAATCTTTTCAATTCACAGAAACAATATTTAATATACATATTGTAAAGACATTCTGTAAATATTCACCAGTACATATATTACCTAAAAATAAAAAGGTATATGAAAAGAGATGTGCATCAGTTTTACGTATCAGGACATCATAGAATAACAGGGCCATGTGCCTGTGGTCATCTGTGATCCATGAAACATCTAACAGATGTGCCCTTATGTAAAATACTTCTAGTGTCTTTCCCAAGCTTGTCCTGGGAACAAACCAAATATGCTAATAAGTGAAAAAATAAAATTGTCATTTTGCTTATTCACCCCATTTCAGAAAAAATGAATGTTTACCATAATTTTTAATAGAATTTTCCTTTCTGTGAAATACTACATGTCCTCACTCATGTAGGGAATGTAAACATGTTGCCCACATAGAAGTGCAGCTCAGCAGAATATGGGAAGGGGCAGGGGAAGGAGGATTCAGAGGAGGGGTGAGGGGCATCAGGGAACAGATACAGGGCTGGAGGTCAGCAGTTCTCATGTCTAGAGCTCAATGTGGTTACCAGAGTCTGCATCAGGTGATTACATGTGACCAAATAAGGGTTTTGAGCCTCTGCACACTTAGAAATCATACAATTTGAGAAAATCAAAATGTTAATTCCCCAGTGTGTTCAGGAAGCAATGTAAACATATATTGACTTCTAATACGAGACTCCCTAATTCCAGATATTGTGTCAGCTAAAAGTTAAAATTTAAAAAATATAGATCTGCATTTCAATGTTTAAAGGAAACCTGTACATTACACTCTGAGTTCTCATGTGGCACCAAAAATGTTCACACATCTTTAAGATGTCCGCTTTCTTTAGCACTTTTGTTTTTTTCTACCAGGGATTTAATCCAGGGCTCTTTACCTAAGAGGTACATCCCTAGCCCAATTTTAATTTATTATTTTGAGACAGGGTCTCACCAATTTGTTATCTGGCCTTGAACATGACATCCTTCTGTCTCTGCCTCCTGAGTAGCTGGGATTTCCTTAGTGTCTTTTACATCCATAGGCTCATGAACTAATTTAGCTTTAAGACTTTGTATTCAGGTGTTATTTTGGTTCAGTATGTGAATACATAAATTAAATCTCATTTATTACTTATAGGAGATGCTTGGGTTAAAGTAAATACATATGTTTTCCAGGAAAATATTCTGCCAGTAAGTCATTATAAAATTCTCTATAATCAGAGCTGGAGATGTAGTTCAGTAGTAGAAAATGTATCTGGTATATGTGAGGCATCAATATAATAAACTCAAGTATCAATTTTACATATGGACCCCTTGAGTAGGGAGAAATGTCATTGCATTCTTGAAGAAAGACGAAAAACTTGGACTCCAAAAAGACTCCTATTTCAAAGTTAAGTTGGATACTTACACTGTAATAAATCCTCAAGTGGAGTGAATGTGTATCTATTTTAATTGTGGTTCTGTTTACCAAAATAATTCCACATATTTAAAGATTTTGTTGTTGTTGTTTTGTTTTTATTTGGTACTGGGGCTTGAACTCAGGGAAACAGAACAAGCATGTCCCATCTCCAGCTCTATTTTGTGTTTTATTTATAGACAGGTTCTCACTGAGTTGCTAAGTCATCACAGTTGCTGAGGCTGGCACTGAGTTCACAATCCTGTAGCCTCAGCCTCCCAACCTGCTGGATTACAGGAGTGTGCCGTCATGCCTGGCTACACATATTTTAGTAGAAAAATATTGAAATATATTTCTGCTAGTATTTGATACTGGACTTGGATCACATAGGTCAAATTGTGATTTGATAACAAAAATAATTAACATAGGTAACTGTGTAGAGGAATCAAATCGTCCTAAAATCCACTCAGTATTCTCTGAACAGAGATTCCCAACAGATTGCAATTCTGGTAATTTTTTAGCCACTCTGAGTTGGTGATAGAGATGATCAACTATTAAGAGATTTCTATGAATGAGGATCTGCAGAAGTCTAAAAATTTGAACAATTCCACAGAGATCCTACTGCACAGCAAGCCTTCCCTGTATGGAAAACATGCTTCATCCTGTTTCATGCATGGTATCTCTTGTACAGACGTGATGAGGTTTTGTTCAGCTTATAGATGAGACAAGCCCAGAGCCCAGGTGCATGGGCTTCTCACAATTGAATACTTACACTTAAGTGGAAGATTATATGGGTATATTCAAGCCATCTGACTTCAGAGGTTGCAATACTTAGCATTTTCTCTGTGAATACATGAACAAAATGCATGTGTTCATGAACAAACCAGAATAAAGGTAACAGGAAGCTAACGTAAATATGCATGGCCTAAGACATTGAGAATCTTTGCTTAGGAGGGTTTTCTTTCTAATTAAACCTCCATAATTTCAATTGACCCAAAAGTACATAGTCCTTACTACAGGAAGGACACATACTTCACCCTTGCAGTCAGATATCACCAAGAAAGATTCAAGGTTGTGTCAGGGAAATATTTTCTATAACATTGGAGCTTGTGAATAAGATATATATGACAGATGTGATCATTTTTAATGCTCAGGAAATCCTTTTGTATGTTGCATAAAATGTAATCCAGCCATGATTGGGAAATGATGGGAAAAGAGAGAGTAAAGAATGGTTTCCAGGGAGTGTCAGCAAAACTTCAGTTAGAGGGGAAAGGGGGCATTGGGATAGGCCAACAAATTTTCCTCCTGGCAACATTGTTGGCTGAATTGGATGAAATTTAATATTTGTGATAATGAATTTTCTTACTTTTCTCCCTAAGACATGTACTTCATGATTCCTTACCCCAAAGGATGAGAAAAAAACACATGGTGCATAGTGTTATTAACTTAAAAAGCACCTTTTACTCTGAAGTTATGATTGAGATCTTGGCCAACACCATCCTCTTTCTGTTCCACATCATCAAGTTCCTGTGTGACAAGAGGTTCAAGGACATGGACTGGATCATTGGTCTCTTGGCCCTAACCAACCTCCTGATCCTGCTCAACGCAGAATCACTCTGGTGTGGATTTTATTTCCTCTGGATGTGGGATATCTGGATCATTCAGTGGATATATTTATGTTTCTTGAGAAGCCTCCACACTGATCTTTATTATTATTGTACTAATTTACATTCCCACAATAAATGAGCTTTTTTCCTCCACATCCTCACCAGCATTTAATATTGCATTTTTGTGACTAACTCACTATTCAACTGGGGACCAGGGAACAGGTCACTGTCACGATGATTTGCATTTCCCCAATGAATAATGACATTGAACATTTAAAAACTACCTGCTGGCTCTCCTGATCCTTCACCCCTGGGTCCATCAGTTGGAAGAATTACTGTTGCTAAGAATCCAACTCCATGCAAAGTCATCAACCATCCCTATCAAAATCCCACCTATTTTTTTCCACAAATGCAGAAAAAAATCCATCCTGATAGACATAGAAATTTCTTTATTTCTTTTTTATTTAACAAAAAGGAAAAAAAAGATTCATTACTTTGCTAGTCAAAACGTCTGGGGAACTCCCGTCCCAAAGGCTGTCAACTTGGGGTTGACACCACATAAAAATAAAATCCAGATATTGTGTCCACCTAAAACTAAAAAAATAAATATTTTTAAATTTTTTTTAAATAAAATGAAATAAAATACCCCATTTCCTGTACTCCTTCAACACAGAGAGTACACGCACCAACCACTCCATGGTTCATTGGGACAAAGCTGGGTGGTGGCTCATGCAGGGGACTGATCCATCATGCAATGATTAAGCATTGACGATTCTTTCCCCACAAGCCTTTCAAAAAGGTGACACTTTGTTTTTCAGTACAGATGAAAACCAAAGGACTGATGGTGGCATAGCCATTGGCCACTATTATCTGGATACAGCAACAAACAGGGTCGTTTTTCCACATGGTTCTTAAGGAGGAGACAATGTAGTCCAAAAGGTATATGAGTATGAAGAAACCCAGGAGAAGCAGGATGGTCCTAGTGGCCCTCTGTTCTGGGGAGGCTTTTGGAGACAGTCTGGTGGTGTGGAGGTGTTGGCACTGCCTTTTATGCCTACACAGGAGGGTCACCATGTACCCACTGAAGAGGGCCATGAGCCCTATAAGGACGATGTCCCGAAATGCACCCAGGACGGTAAATAAATGCCTGAGGAAGTAGCTCCTGTGTAATATTGTGCAGGTGTCACTGAGAAACATTAGATTGGGTGACGTCCCATTGGAGTCATCAACCACAGATGGAGAAATGGGCGCTGAAACACATATAGAAGACCCATAGTAAGAGAAGGGACCTCATGCTGTCCTGTGGGGACTTAGGCTTGAACTTTGCCAAAGGGGAGCTTCTGGGGCTGAGGGTGATAGCCTGCAGGACACTCAGCAGGCAGGTGGCAGAAATGGACAGGCACCTCATCAATCTGTACCAGTTGGTGACTGATTTGCATCTGATGTCACCCCAAAGCCCCTGTTGAGGTGACAAAGTGTCTGCAGCTAGTAACCCTATGGTGAGCAGCATCAGTAGGTGCGTCAGGACCAAGAGACCCACGATCCAGTCTGTGCTCTTGAGCCTCTTGTCATAGAGGAACTTGATGATGCGGAACAGAAAGAGGAGGGTGTTGGCCACGATCCCAATTCCCACTTCTTAGGTTAGCATCACCATTCAGCTCGGGGTGTTTTTCCATCTTTGGGGGCAAGGCTCATGGAGTACATGCCTTAGGATAAAAGGAAGAAATTCATTATCATAAGTATTAAAATTCATCCATCTCAGCCAATACTGTTGCTACTAGGAAAATTTCTGGATTCCCAATATCCCTTTCTCCCACCAATATGTAAATTTCCATAGCAGCCTCTGGAAGCCATTCCTCCTCTCTTTTCCCTTCATTGCACAACCATACCTGGATTCTATTTGATGCAAATTACCAAACTTTCCTTTAGACATTAAAAAAAAAAAAAGACAATATATCCTAGAAATCGTTCCTTGGGATTACCTTGAGTTTTTCATGGGGATATCTTACTTCAAGGGAGATTTCTTGTTCTGTTTCTATCCATCCTCATCCAGGAATATGGCACGTACAGTAAACTGTACAATATTTGGTAAATTAAAATCATATATGTTGCAAAGGGAAAGAAGATCCTCCAAAGCAAAGAGAGTCAGTCTCTTGGACGACCCAGATTCACATTAGCTTTCTGTTGCCTTCATTCTGGTTGGTTTAGGAACACAGGTGATTTTCTTAGCACATTCTCCCAGAAAATACGAAGAATTGCACACTTTGAAGTCAGATGGCTTGAAAGGATCAGTAAGATCTGCCATTTAAAGGGTGAGTATCTGACCTTGAGAAGCCGAGGAGCCTGAGTTCCTGTCACCTGTAAACGGCAGCCAGACTCATTGTGTGATTCCTGGAGATTGAGTGGCTGCAAGTGTGCAAATCTGGGAGGGCTTCCTGCCACCAGTGGTCCCTGTGGAATGGCTCTGTTTTTCACAATGGACCCTCATCCGTGTCACTTGGTAGACTTCACAGAGTTCTGTTAATATTGGATCACCTCTATCACCCACTCAGAGAGGCTGAAAAATTACCAGAATATTTGAGTCTGTTGGCAATCTCTGTCCACTCTGACAGGTGATGGAATTTTAGGACTATTTGCATCCCACTATACAGCTGCATAATTTTAATATTTTTCTTATCAGAAATTGGCCTATGTGAGCCAAGTCCAGTTATTAAATATTAAGCAAGAACACACTTGGATATTTTTTTTCTAGTTCAATATATGGAATCTCTGTGGTCCACAGAACCATAATTCACACGGTTTCAGGTTCACTGCATTTTAAGGTAATAATTAAGAATAAGGATCCAACCTAACCTGGAAGTCTGAGTCCTCTCAGAGTCCAGAGTTTCCTCTTTTCCAGAGAGAAAGGGCATTTCTCTGGACTCAAGAGGCCATGTATAAAATTGATACTGGATTTTCTTTTTCTTGCAATGCTGAGGATCAAGTCTGGGACCACATACCTGGCAGGTAAGTTCTCTACCACTGAGCCCCACCCCACCTCGTATTCTAGAACATTTTGTATTGACTTACTAGCAGAGTATTTTCCTGGACAACATACTTATTTCCTTTCATCCAAGCCTCTCCCATATGTAATGACTGAGATTTAATGTGTGTTTTCATGTTCGGAACCACATTATCCCCTGAAAAGCAAAGTCTTAAGGTTAAAGCAGATCATGAGCTTATACCTGTGAATGGTAGATACTAAGGAATCCCCACAAGCTCATGAGGCTTGGACAGAAGGGTCTCGAGTTCAGGGCCAGACTCAGCAACTGAGTGAGTCCTTATGCAACTGAGCAAGAACCTGCCTCTCAATAAAATATAAGAAGGGCTGAGAATGTAGTTCAGAGTTTAAGCATCTCTAGGCTCAATCCCTGATATAATAATAATAATAATAATAATAATAATAATAATAATAATAATAATAATAATAGTTTCAAAGAGCATACCTTGGTTTCTCATGGTGCTGTAGTTAACCCTCCCCACATGGCCTTCTTGATGCTAAGGTAAAGAGGGAAAAATGAGATTGGGGAGGGGTACTGGTCCTGCTTTATTTGGGTTTGGGACTGAGGGGAAATTGGGCCGCAAACTCTAATTTGTGGCACACACTTCTATTTTGGAAACTATGAAGAGCACTAGGGAGAAACAGCTTGCACATCAGGGAGGGCATGGGCATCACCCACCAGGTGACCTGCTGTGGGCAGATCCTCTGAGAAACACAAAAGCTTCATGGATGTGGAGCAGAAAAAAATCAGAGAAGACTTGGGTATGTTAATGAGAACTACTCTTGAAAAACCTACCTGAAAATAATCCATTGTTTTTGTAAATTGGAAGGATTAAATGACAGGTCAGAGTTCCCAATGGCAGTAAGACACTAACTGTATATTTCAAGTCTGTCTTGAGCAAATTAAGAAGAAAAAAATTACTTTTCTAATATCCAGAAACTCCAAAGGAGCTTCATCATGAGACTGAACCATCATTATTGAGAGACCCACAGGTACCTGCAGGAGAAGGTCTCCATGATTAACTGATTCATGACATGAGTCAAGTCCAAGATGCTTAAGGAAGAAGAAAAGGAGATAAGTTCACATTTTCTCTGTAAATGCATTTGCATGAAAAGATGTACTTAAAAATCAAAACATGAGCAAAAAGACCTGCACAGGATGAGCTCCAACATCTCCAAGTCCTCTTTCTAATAATATTTATTAGAATCTCTTCAAATACATTCAATCTTAGGGAATTGGGAAGGAGAATAATGTAAATGAATAATGAAAAGAGAAAATATGAATGGCCCTAGATATTCTTCCAACCAAAGTGTTGCATATTACATTCCAGGGTCTTTTGGAGCAGCAAAAGGTGTTCACCATCAGGTTCAATTATCTTTTTCATATTTTATGTAAAAGGACGTCAGGGTCACAGCCTTCTCCCTTGAAATTTGATAATGAGCAGAACATATGCTTTGGATGGGGCACCATTGATTTTCAATTTAATTAAATGTAGGACCAGAAATATTTTATGAAAATCTAAAAATAAATGCTTGTAGCCATGGTAGCCACTAATTTTCCCTCTCAAATGTAACAGAGGATATAACTTCTGAAGGCTTCTTTCAGTGCATTTTACAGAGGACTATTGTCTGGTGGAGTTTAGTGGTCAGAGCTGGATGTCTCTTATCAAGCAACCAGAAATTGCACTAATAGACCCAATTTTCCCCCTTCCCTTCTCCTCCCAGAAGCCCGTGCACCCACTCCCTACATCTGTGCAGCAGAGAGGCACCTACCTGGATGGATGGACGCAGGGCACTTGGTGCACCTGAGTACAGCCTGCCTAATTTTAAGGAAAGGGTGCTGTGAGCTCATCTTTCTGCAGCCTGTCATTTTAGCATCCTTA
Source organism: Marmota monax (assembly GCF_021218885.2). NCBI lineage: Eukaryota > Metazoa > Chordata > Mammalia > Rodentia > Sciuridae > Marmota > Marmota monax. The sequence continues at coordinate 40,191 of NW_026693559.1, forward strand.
GTAAGGTGACAGGATCCCTTTGGGGAGCACAGGACTATGGAGTCCCAAGAGGAACATTTCACTTGCCCTTGATTGGATCCCATTGTGGATAACAGACATTTGGGGAGACGGGTGCTCTAATTTTCTCTTAAATTCCCTTGACAAAAATTAGTTTGTGCTGACACAACTTTTCTCCATTGAATCCAAAGTTCAAATGATCCCACAGCCATTCAATAGGATGTGATGCCTGAATGTGAGGAGAGAGAGAGTCCTGGTGTCCCCTGTGGCTCTGAAGGTCCCCTCACTGCAGTGTCTGATGGTCTCCCTCTTTCCCACTCCATTCTCATGTGGATCACCTGGCTTCTTCATGTTACTGCTCAGGTACTTTGTGATTTTCATCCTGAAAATTTCAGGATTCAAGCTGTGCACCCCATGAAAGTGCACATGGAACAAACAGGAAAACAGAGGCAGATCTGGAGGCCAGGGTTGAGGTCCGATGGCAGGGAGGTCGAACAGACAGGACGCTCAGGCAGAGTCTGAGCCTGACTCCTCCCTGCTGGGAACCTGAGTGATCAACCCTCATCCTCATGATTGGAGAAATTAAAGGCATGTTTTTTTTATTGTTTTTGTTTTTTTTTCCTGAATGGAACAATAAAAATCTGTTTTCATCCTAAGTAATTTATACAGAATTATATAAGGATTTATGAGATCTGGTATAAAACAGAAATTCATGACCTACAAGCCTTTGAAATGTAATGTTAGGATATTCATTGGGTGATTTCTATTATTTTGATAAAGGAGCAATAAACTTTCCTCTTAGAACTTCCCTCATAGTGTCCCAGAGAGGCTGATATGTTGTGTCAATATTCTCATGTACCCCTAAGGATTTTTTAATTCATTTCTGATTTCTTCTGATATCCATTGGTCATTCCGTAGTATGTTATTTAGTCTCTATGTGTGAGAGTAATTTCAATTTTTATTTTATTGTTGATCTCTCCTTTTAAAAAATCATTTATTTATTTTTTAGGTGTAGATGGACAAAACACAATGCCTTTATTTTTATGTGGTGCTGAGGATCGGACCTTGGTCCCACCAGTGTTAGGCGAGTGCTCTACCACTGAGCCACAATCCCAGCCCCTATTGTTGATTTCTTTTTTTTTAATTAGTTTTTAGTAGTAGCTGAACACAATGCATTTATTTATTTATATGTGGTGCTGAGATTTGAACCCAGGGCCTCACATGTGCTAGGTGAGCACTCTACAGCTGAGCCCCAACCCCAGCCCTTTATTGTTGATTTCTGAATTTATTCCACTAGGATATGATAGAATGCAAGGTATTATCCCTATGGTTTGGTGTTTACTAAGAATTGCTTTGTGGCCTAAGATATGGTCCCTTTTAGAGAAGTGTCTGTGTTCTGCTGAGAAGAAAGTGCATTCCATCATTGATGCTTGAAATGCTCTGTATGTCTGTGAATTCCAAGTGACTGATTGGATCATGTAGTTCTGTAAGTTCTTTGTTGAGTTGATGTTTGACGGATCTGTGCATGAGGAGGGGGGTGTGTGAATGTGACCCAGTATTATTCTGTTGTGACAGATATCATTGTTGAAGTGGAGAAGGGTTTGTTTGATGCATGCAGATGCTCCATTGTTTGGGGCATTAATGTTCAATATTTATGTTTTTTTGATGTCTAATTTTTCTCAGCCATCTGAAATGTCCTTCGGTGTCCCTTCTGATGAACGTTGGCTTGAAGTCCATTTCATCTGATATAAGGATGGACCCCCCTGCTTACTTACCTAGGAGACCCATGTAAGTAATGATTTTAGCTCATTTATATTCAAATTATCCTTGAGACACGATTGTATTTCCAGTCATTTTGGTTTATTACTTGTTTTTAAGTTGAGTTGGTTTCTCCTTTGATTTTTTTCTTCATTTAGTATAGTTCTTCCCCTTGCTGGTCTTGAGTTATATTGTTAATTTCTTCTTCATGAAATATTTTATCGAGTATATTTTGTTTGACAGGCTTTCTCATTGTGAATTCTTTTCAACTTTGTTTATGATGAAAGGTTTTTATTTCATTGTCAATTCTGAGGTTTTATTTTTCGGGGTATAGTATTCTTGGTTGGCATTCATTTTCTTTCAGAGCTCAATGTGTATTATTCCAAGAAATCCTAGTTTTCAGATTCTTGGTTGAAAAAATCAGCGGAGATCCAGATGGGTTTCCCTCAAAGTGTGTCCCATTATTTTCTCTGAAAAGCCTTTAAAATTCTATCCTTATTTTTATATTAGGCATTTTCATAATAATGCACCTTGGTTTGGGTCTGTTGTAATTTTGTATATTTGGGGTTCTGTATATCTCTTGTATTTGATTTTCTTTTTTATTTATTTTGTTTATTCATTTTATATGGTGCTGAGGATCGAATCCAGTGCCTCACAAGTGCAACACAAGCACTCTACCACTGAGCCACAACCCTAGGCCCTCTTATATTTGATTTTCCATTTCGTTCTTTAGGTTTGGGAAATTTTCTGATATTATTTCATTGAAAAACCATGGATTGTTTTGGTTTGTATCTCTAGGGCTTCATATATCCCAATCCATCTTGATTTGGGTCTTTTCATGTTATCCCTTATTTCTTGGAAATTCTGTTCATGTCTGTTTACATCTTTTCTCCTTCAATTTCTTTCTTCTTTAAAATATTTATTCTTAAGTTTTAGGGGGATACAATATTTTTATTTTACATTTATGTTTCGCTGATGATGGAACCCAGTGCCTCGTGCATGCTAGGTGAGCGCTGTACCACTGAGCCACAACCCCAGCCCCTCTCCTTCAATTTCAGGGTTACATATTTTGTCTTCTTTTCCTGAAACTCTGTCTTCCAAGAGATGCAGTCTGCTGGTGATGCTTTCCCATGAATTTTCAAGTTGGCTCACTGATCCCTTCATTTTGAGGATTTTGGACCGATTCTTCTTCAGCATGTCTACCTCCTTATTAAAGTGATCATTCACTTTTTGTATTTTCTGTGATTTTATTTCTTACGACATTTTATCTTACCATGAACCTTTCTAAATTCCATCTCTGACCCTTTGTCCACATGGTATCCATGGAGTCTGTTTTTGAGGTATTCTGTGCTGTTGGGGATGGTGTATTCCTTTGCAGGTTCATACTGTTTGCTGGTCTCCCCATCTCTCTGGATATATCAGAAGCCATTGGATTTCTACCTAATGAGCTCACCAGCACCTCTGTGTTCCAGTACATCACAAACTGCGTGAGGGGAGCCCTGCGATGGCACCAATGTATATAGACAATATACCACAGAGGGCTAGGTACACAGTTACTAGGTGATATCTACAGTGTCAGTTGCTGCAATGTCCAGGAAGCAGGTTGAGCCATCTCCATCAGTTAAAAAAGGTAAAATAATCCTGAATTAGGTTTGGTCTAGATAAAGACTAGAAATGAGTAGAAAGAAACAAGGGTGTATATGTATTGGACTTTTTGAGTCACTTATTACATAAATAATATATAAAAAAGAGAAGCAAAACAAAAAAAATCAAAACAAAATAACAGCAGCAAAAAAAGTGAGAAATCTTGGTGAAATGTTAATGAATTAAGGAGTCCTTTCCACCGTGGTGGATAAGATAATCAGTGAACATGGGATTGACCCTTCTTGGGTGATGGACATGGTTGGCTGGGGCCTGTCCTTTCCACCATGGTGAATAAGATAATCAATAAACATGGGATTGTCCCTTCTTGGGTGATGAACATGGGTGGGCTGGGGGCTGTGGCTGTTTGGTGAAGCAGCTGAATACATCCAGTGGACCTGGCTGGCCAGGTCCACTGGATGTATTCAGCTTGTGGATTAGGGCTGGTTGATGGGCCTTGATGGCCATTGATGAAGCAGGGAACTAAGCAGGGCTGGGCAGGCCAGGTAGCAAAGTGGTGGCCAGGCCACCTGGGCAATGGGCTGGTGGTGAATCTCCCGGCCTACTAGGAATATCAGCGGTTTAGCTAGGGGACCTGGGTGGTAAGTGACTTGGATATGGATGTCCAAGGAGCTTGGTTGGGTGCTGGACTGATGCTAGATCTGGTGTTTACCATGGACTTGGGGAACTTGTGGGTGATGGACCAGGTGGGACAGGTGAATGCTAGCAGCCTGTTGGGTATCAGAAACTCGGGAAGCTGTTGGACCTGGTGGGTTCTAAAGACCCAGGGAGCTTGGAGGGCTCTGGGGACTGGGCTGGTTCTGGGACCCAGCAGAGACCGGCCTAAGTGGGCCCCAGGAACTCAGATGGCACTGGACTGGCAGTTTCTGTGGCCCACTGGTCTGACTGCTGGCCTGGTTAGTCTTTGTGAGTCACAGGACTCACAGGGTTGGAGAGAGTTGGGGTCTCTCTAACATCTACAAGTTGTGTCATTCTGGACAAAATGCTCTTAGTTTCTGATTTTCCATGGTTTGTCAGGCTAGTTAAGCCTTTGCTAGGCTCACATAGGTTTATGTGGACCTTGCTCTGGACTCAAAGGACTGGGTTTACAATCCCCATTTGTTCCTCCACTGTCAGTCTCAATATGGCTTTTAGGTTGGCTGACCATGGGTGATTGATAAACTCAGGTGACTTCTTTTTAGAACCATTTATTGAGTCAAAGAGTCTTTGATTCTCCAGGGCAAACTGACCACCCACTCATGGGCCTTGGGGAGAAGCTGTATCCCACTGGTCCAGTTCTGGGTCGCTGATCTCGGGGACACGCTGCCTCACTTGAATCTGCAATCTTGTCCTCCCATCAACCTTATTTATTTTTTCAAAGTACCAACTTTTCCTTGGTTCGATTTCTTATTTTTACACAGCACCTGGAGCACCCCTGGGTCATCCTACATGCTAGGCACAGTCTGTGCCACCTAGTCCAGCCCCAGCCCCTGCTGCTCAAGACTTGCAGTGTTTCTCCTGGGAAAACACCTGGCAGGTCCTAAACCTGCATTGTGGTGACATAATGTGGTGACATTAAAACCTTGGTATCCCATGGTTGGTTGAGGAAATCCACCATTAGCTGGCCGCTGTTTTGGACAGATTTACCTTTTTGGTCCTTTCATGGATAGTACTTTCCAGGTCCTTTTATGTGGGTGCCACTGAATGTGTCTTCCCGTTTGTTGCTCAGTCTGTCTTTTAGCAACCACAAAAAATGTGCCACCTCCCTGGTTAGAGAACGAAAGGAAAGCCCTGGGTGGGGGACCCGCTCTGTCATGGCCTGGGTGAGCCCCACTCTGTGGACACCTGGTTCTGGATGGCATTCTTCATTAAGGCCATAAACTCAATGTTCTGTATTTAGTTTTGCTAGATATTTAAATTTTCTTGAGTATGTAATTTTCTTTTTCAAAAGCTTCTTTGAATAGACAGAAGTATGTGTCACTTTATGGTTCCTTCCTAATCCACGTCATAAAATAGAGAACATGAAGAGTTGTTCATCCTGTCTCATGTCACTGCTTTCATAGTATGTCCAGAGAGCCCCCTGGTCCCATCCGAGTGGCCCATGAAGGTTGATTTCTCTTTCTTCTTTCCCTGGATAGAGAGTCGCCTTCCTCACTCACAAAATGAGAAGATTTCTGATTCTTAGAGGAGATGTGTGTCCCCTCTCAGGAACCCATGGCCATCCAACAGGAGAGGCTGTACCTTGAAATGCATTTAGTGATACTAGCTATTCCTGGAGAATGAAAACAAATTGACTTTATTAAGAATTTTTGTTTTGCTTCCTTTGCTCACAGCCAACATGGATACTTGAGTCTCTTTCTTAACTTGAAACAGAAGTGCAAATCTGAAGCTGGGTTTTCAAATCATAGGAGACACAATACCCCAAACCATGTGATCATGGTGAGAGTAGACCAGGGATGATGGTCTCACATTTTAGGGAGAGGACCCTCAGAGCCCTGGGGAACCCACGGGATGTGCCACTAACCACTGTCCCCAGAGTAGAAGCATTGCAATATATGAAGTGTGCTTGCACTAATTTGATCATAGGTTAAAAAAAGGAGATAATGGGTGTGGTTTGCATGATTGGGAAACTTCAGAGCCTCACACAGGTGTGTCCAGGGAGTTGAAAGAAAACTTTTGAGGTCAACTGTCCCCAGGTTGCTACTGTACATCAGAGACTAAAGTAAGAGTCAGGAGACATGTTCCCCTGGGGGAAGCCATGGTTCTGTGATCTCCAGTGGGATCTTGTCACCTTATTGCAGTAGCTAAAATTAAAGCACGAGAGAGAGGTGAGTTAAAGATGTCCTTTGCTTAAAAAGGGTGCAGGATCCGCTCAAGTCCCCGCACTCCCCATGTGACCTGCCCAGGTAAGTGCCTCTCTCTTCCTGAGATGCAGCACCAGTGTGTGAGTGGGCTTCTGTGACTGTGATGAAGAATCAAAAGAGCCAAATTGTATGTTAGTTTCTTTGGTAGCTCTGAATTATTTTTCCACGCTCCAGAGGTTAGAAGATCCTTCTCTCTAGACTTCAAAGGGAAATTTTCTTTGTAAAACTGTTTTGTTTTTTCTGGGTGGTGCTGAGGATTGAACCCAGGACCTTGTGCATGCCAGGCAAGCACTCTACCAATAGAGCTATGTCCCCAGCTCCTCTTTGTAATAGATTTAGCCCTTTAATTTGGTGACTCGTGAACATTTAAGTTTTAAATTAAAAAAAAAAAAAACTTATCTCAAGTAAACCATCTTAAGTTCCCATCTGTTTCTATAGTGAGTTTAATTTATTGCTCTTGCCATCCTCAGATTATGTATTATTGAGTTGTCTTGTTATTTTCTGCTTCCACCTCACAAGTTCCTATTAATCTTCACCAAGCAAGAGATAAGTTTTATCCCAAGAATTTTGTTTCACATCCTTGATTTTCCTTCTCTTGTCTCCATAAATCAATTCAAAATATTTTTTCAGCTTTTACTTTTCTGACCTGAGATCCTGAGAAATAATCATATACACTGAAATGCTTTTCAATTATTCAGAAGGCACTGTTGTTTCTTCACACTGTATAATTATGAAGAGAGTTCAAACTGACATTTCTAGAAAACATCTAATAGCATTTTCTTTTTATACAGATGTAT